>NC_089795.1:45593361-45610861 GCF_040412425.1 Macrobrachium rosenbergii
CTGCTTATTTCAGTCGCTTGGATTCTTTGTAGTAACTGTTATGATTTACGAATTTCCTTCTTTCAACTATTTATTTATTTACCTTTCACTGATTAGCACCATTAATTTCTTATTCAAGTCACGATTTCCTTTGTACCTCTCTCTCATCTTTACATTTCCAGGAACAGTAGCGAGAGAAAGCAGCAATACAATGATTTATGATTCCAGCCTTCCACTTCATTTGAGAAATAGCGAAATGTTTCAATTGGAGAACCGTTCCAGTTTTCCAGTAAAAAAAAAAAAAAAAAAAAAAAAAAAACGAAGACGAGAGGTGAATTGAAAGCTTCACGCTGGAACCCTAAGGTAAAAAAAAAATGAAAATGAAATCATTCGTCGTTTGGGAACCCTCCTGATTCCGACACTTGAACTGAATAAAAAAAATAAAATTGGAATATTTGGAACTGACGCGAATGCCAGTTTTATCTCTGCCTGTAGGGAGGAATTTGTACGTTCTTTTCCTACGAAGGTAAAGGAAAACTCAAAATAGAATTGTGGCCTTTTACTACGGAGAAATTAGCGGTACACTCAAAATAGAACTCTGACCTTTTACTAAGTAGAAAATAACTGGGAATTCAAAATAGAATTGGAGGGTTTTATTATGAAAAATGAATGAGAAACTCAGAACTGATTTGTTCCTTTTACTTCGAAGAAAATAGTGGCCTTTTACTGTCTAATAACACAATGGGAAATGGCGATAAAAGTCTGGCCTTTTACTACATAGAAAACCTTAGGGAACTCAAAATATATTTGTGGCCTTTTACCACAAAGAAAATTATGTTAACCTCAAACTAGCCATTTATAGCCATTTACTACAAAGATAATAATTGCCATCCCAAAATACAAGAAAACAGAATACTAATTATGGCCTTTTACTGCAGAGGAAATGGTAGGAGCTCAAACGGATTTGTGGCCTGTTACTACAAGAGATTATTATTAACCTCAGAACAGCATTACTGTCGTGACTGTCTTTAAAAAAAAAATACCAACGAGGAAAACGCTCTAACGTATATTAAGAAAAGCAGAAATGGCAGATTACATCATCTCCTGCAACCAGATTTGAAAAGGTCCTCCAGCGATGGGAGACTTGAGACGCGTTAAAGGCCTGTGCGGGAGACATCATGCTCCTCGGAAGACAGCTGTTTCTAAGTCTCCCATTAAGTGATCAGCACTTGAAGTACTTATCGCATTAAATTGAACAGTTATTTCTCTCTCTTTATTTCTTTACCATCTTTCTATTTAGGTCCATATCAGATGCTCGTAACTGAGGATAACTGGTTGCATTTTACCTCATTTCTTGATGCCAGATATGTTCTTATAGGACATAAAAATAATTTTTCCTAACCTCTGGTAAATTACTGATTTTTTTGTTTTTACCTAATATACTGGTATTACAATTCGTTACAGTAAGTGTCACTTAACTCAATAAAAATTATTTCAGAAACTAGAATTATAACACGGAAAAGGATCACCTTTTTTGTTATCTGTTTCTGGCTTTGATTATTTCATTTTCTTGTTTTTATCATTTTCCGTGAGATCCAAAACCAGGGAAGGAAACAGTGAGTAAGGGTACTGAGAAAGGGAGAAGAAAGAAAGACAGGAAGAGAAGGAACGGGAAGAGAAAGCACACACAAAAAGAATCACTCACAACAGTTTTCCTTCCTCTCTGAGCAAAATGTCATATTCGGAAAACGGTATTTTCCTTCCTCTTCTATTTTCGTTGTTGAGTTCCTTATGACATGTCGTTTTTTTTTTTTTTTTTTTTTGCCAGATGAATTCCGTCGATTTTTGTTCCTGCGTCTGAACGGTGGATTATCAATTCAATAGCAATATGTTGCAGCGAGAAATTTTCAATAAGCTTTCAAATCATGACTCGCTTCTCATTTTCGTAATTGAAATTTTATTTCACTTCTGCTTAAAGGAATTATCTCTAAATCCTTCATATTTATGATAAAATAACAATTTAATTGCACAGACTTTATTGCCATGTTTATCGCGCCGGATATTTAATTCTGTTTGTGTGAGAAGGAATTCCTACTTCTATTAAGATAACGATTACGCAGATTCCTAACAGATTCCTGAAATGTTTGTTTTTTAAGAAACTGATTTCTAAGATTTCTAACATAAATGTTTATTAAATCAAAGTCCATGAAAATCTTTCTTTCATACCGCTTTACCAACTTATCAAAATGAAATAGCTTCTCAGTAAGTTGATTCTTCTTATTGCTTTTAACTTTGTTCTTAGTTCTTTGCTGTTATTATAAAAGTTACCACTTGATTCCTATCTTCCCAGAAAATGACATGTTGCTTTTGTGCTAATGAAAGCAATGATTTCTGTCAGACTTTTAGCAAGGGAATCTCTCTCTCTCTCTCTCTCTCTCTCTCTCTCTCTCTCTCTCTCTCTCTCTCTCTCTCTCTCTCTCTCAGGAACATACATGTATAACTCTCAGGCTCTTCGAATATACATGTATAACGAGGCATAAGAATTGACGATAGAAATTTTTTTCTTTCAAAAACTGTTAATTACACCATGTTCTTCGTTACTATTGCAGATTTTAATCTCTCTGGATGGAGTTGCCTATGGAAAAATGATTCATTTCCATAAATATCGCCAACAGAACAAAAGGATATTTAGAGGAAAGATTTAAATGAACGATTTTTTTTTAATTCCCTAATTGTAAAATCGAGAGAGGGAGAACCGACTCTAAAACTGGACATTTTGATCGATTCTTGGAATCTTTGCAGTAAGGAGAGGTAGATGTACGATTGCATTCCAAGGATTGATTAATGATTTTACAAAGGGTTTTCAGATAGGAATGATAACTAGAAGTAGGATGTTTAAATATCCTTATCGTCTTCACATGAAGATTTTTAATAAGATTAAGATTCAAAACCAAGAACTTGGTGTCAGAGAGAGAGAGAGATGAGAGAGAGATTAGAGAGAGAGAGATTGATTTTTCAAATTAGAATAATAAATAGAAGTAGGATGTAAAATATCCTTTCCCGCTCTTTATTTTCACATGAAGATTTTTAATAAAATTAAGATTCAAAACTAAGACTTTATCTGAGAGAGAGAGAGAGAGAGAGAGAGAGAGAGAGAGAGAGAGAGAGAGAAGGGCATAGGATTTTCAGATTGGAATGGTAACTAGAAGTTGGATTAAAACATCCTTTTCTTCTTTATTTTTACAAAAGATTTTCAATAAGAATAACATCAAAACGAAGACTGTCTCCAAAAGAGAGAGAGAGAGAGAGAGAGAGAGAGAGAGAGAGAGAGAGAGAGAGAGAGAATTCAGACGCCCCAAATAACAATTAATCAAGCGTAGAACTAATATAAGATGCAATAACATCCTTGAAAAATGGCAAGGGATCCTTCATGTCCCTGGGAAAGGGATTTGACTCGACCTCTCACGAAATCCCTCCGCCCTTCGAGAGGAAATGCGACGCTGCGCATGAGATGGTCTCGATAGGAAGCAGGAAGGAGCTCTCCTGAAGGAATGTGATGCCGAGCATATATACCTGAAGGAGGAGAATTTGAAGGAATACGTTGCTAAAAGGACGCCGTTCGGTTAATCAGATATTCTCCTGAAGTTTTGTTCATTCTTAATATTCTTCGTCTCTGCCTGCTTTCTCACACACACACACACACACACACACACACACACACACACACACACATATATATATATATATATATATATATATATATATATATATATATATATATATATATATGTATATATATATATATATATATATATAGATAGATATATGTATATATACGTATATGTGTCGAAGTGATAATTGATTTTTAAAAATATTTAACATTCATTTATCTTATGATATCAATAGTGCTTAACGCTGATTATAATTATCACGTCGAAGGTGATGAAAAAATTGTCACTCATTTTCCCACGATTGTTACTTTAAGATATGCATTGATTACTACCAGATTCCACATTTCCCCAGCAACGTTCGATTCAAACGGACAGAAAATACCCACGATTATCAGAAAAACCTCAGTCTTGTTGCTGCATTAATTAACTCAGTCAAAGGCATAATGGCCCGCTCCGAAATGAAAAAAAGACCGTGGCTGAGCTCTGAGGTCATCAAATATTCAAAGCATGAACGTGCCTTGCTTGGGTATTCGTCTGCAGGTTTCTTTTTTTTTTTTTTTTACCTATCATCCAACGTGGCATTTTTCCCAGACTCTACGTACAGGTCTAATTAACTTCATTTTTGGGCGGGCTTCCTGATATTTAAAAAAATGGAGCCCAAACATGATCCCAAAGAAATCGTTATGGATTCATTAATTCCGCCAGATTCGTTTGCAGCGAGCTTCTGAACCATTCAGCATAATCAGTTCAAATCTTTCTCTCCGTTTCATTTGAACTTCTCGTTAGCTTTGCTTATGTTTTTGTCCGTGTTTGCAAAATTCTATCGGTTAATAAAGTATTTCGGAAATGTCCCGACGGATTTGCATTAAAATTGGCACTAATATTTATTGGTTATCATATTCCAGTTGGCTACCCTTTTACGAATATTGATCAGCATTTGGAGGTTTGTTGCTATGGAAACCAGCTTGCCTATTATAATAGCTGTCGCCAAGCAAATCATCTTGCCCGTTAGAACATGTATGGATGCTAGTGGTTTAACGTTATACTTATTATTTTTAACTTTTTTATCATTTATCTTTGGGCTTGGCTTAGGCTGTCTGAAAAAAAAAGAAAAAATAGTTTCTTCTCAATTGTCAAATTTTCAAAATAAGTCAGAGATGGTTAAAATTATAGTTACTAACTTTGACAAGCGCATACCAAATACGCATACATACAGAAAAGTGAGAGATATATTTGAAAAGAAATATTAACATGATCACGTGTGAGCGTAACATGAAATAAGGGTAAAAACTATTATTTATATTTTTAAAAGATCAGAATGCTCTCACAGAACTCTGCAAGGACCAATATAAGAATCCACTCTGTGAATATTTAATCTGTTGTCGTGGAAAACGAAATTAGGTTTAAAAAAATACTGAATATGGAAATAAATATTGAACAAAGAAAGGAAATTCTATACGAGAACAGTATCTGATTCAATCACAAATGGAACTGTCGTAAAACAGATAAAGGTCGGTAGTTTACTTTCCGAATATTAACCCCCTAAAAAAATACATAAAAAAGACTTTCTGTAACATTGTATCTCCGAGCGACTGTAGCGATGCGTTTCACGCCCTGTGGTGCGGAAGCCGTAAAATGACTGGGAATTGATAGAGCTGCGATATCCCTACAGGTTTCTCCAATACAGCTACTGTAAATCCTGAATTGTTATTTTGTAGTTATTGTCTGGTTCTCAAAAATGGATATATTTCCCTAAACCTTTTGTTTTCGTTCACATGGAATAAACGCTTATGCGCACTATCTCACGCACACACACACACACACACACACACAGGTACCAAAAACTATCTTCTGAAATGGTGGGATATTCCGCCCATCTGCAGTATATATTCTCAGTCCCGCGATTTTAACAGATACGAATAAAAGCTTCTTTTTAGATTTTCGAGTTTTTTCAACAGAATTAGATCCACGGGGATTATTTTTTTTAAATCCTCGTTTATTGAGAGTAAATCAGTGAATTTCATCTTATCTAGTGAATTTGGAAATAACGGTGTCACTGATTAATTAAAATGCATTATAAAACAGCTTTGTATATTACCTATCAGGCATTGGAAATAATATTAGATTTAGCAGGCTTATCTATGCTGCAATAGTTGACTTAAAAGTGATGGACAAACGGTCGTTTCTTTCGTGGTGTAGGTTTTGTTTCCTAATATTAGCAGTTGTGACTTGGACCATCGACGGATGGTCTCTTGTTTATCAATTTTTCGTAAGTTGTATTTTAACAGAGATCTTTCATATTCATAATTGTTCCCTGATCCCCTTTCCTTGCCTAGAGCAACCAGATTCGCTGAACAGCAGCGCAAATATGTCCCTCGCTGTTGAACTTCTCAGTTCCAGAGGTCCTTTATTCCTCATACTGTTGGACTGTGGAACAGCCTCCCTGAGGATGTCGTGCAATTGGAACTTCAGAGTTCAAGCAGAGGTGCAATGCATTACTGCCCTAATATAATTCTCTTGGTATTTTAATAATTTACTTACATTTTTTTATTTATTGATTTGTAAATTTATCTTTTCTTTTTTAATGAGCGATCTCTTCTTTCTGTATTTCCCATTACCTTCTTTTAACTTCTTTCTAATGAACACCATGTTTTTGGAACTTCAATTTCAAGTCAGTGAATGGGTTCCCTCTTGGGTTCCATATAATAATTCATCTTAATATAATAATAATAATAATAATAATAATAATAATAATAATAATAATAATAATAATAATGAAAATAATATTAGGCTGGCATCTCTCTCTCTCTCTCTCTCTCTCTCTCTCTCTCTCTCTCTCTCTCTCTCTCTCTCTCTCTGGAAGACTGTATAACATTCGAATAAAATTTGTCATTAATGATTCAGACTTGAGTAGCCAGCATTACTGTCCAATTATTTGAAAATAGATTGAATTACAAACATCCTATTAGCAGTTACTCTGCACATCGCTCAATAACTTTCTATCCCATTTTGAAAATAAGAACTAATTAGTCTTTAATTTATACATGATTTTTTTTAGTAAACATAACAATTATTTTTATCCTGAGAGTTTGATTACATTACAATTAATGTTTCTACTCAAGAAAATGTTGTTATAGGTACGAAACGTTTAAAAATCTCTAATCTATGTTTGAAGGAGATTGAAATTCTCTTTCAAGAGCTCGATGGTTGTGTATTTCCAAAGAGAAAAAAGGAAATGAGAGCTTTCTAATAAGAGGATGCAATCATGGATAATTCAAGCGAGTGATGGAAGGGAAGGGTGATAAAGATGTGAAAATTAACCACAGAATCGTTAATAATAATAATCATGGTAACAGTAATGGCAATAATAATAATGAAATAACAATAATACTGTGACTGTCACATAGATATTAGTTAACGTTTTCCCGAACTTATGAGAAATAATCCTACGCACATAATGACGCATTGGCACCCACATTTTAGCCTTTTACTTCACCTCCATTTCCGCTTCCTTTCAATCAACTTGCTGTCCAGCTTCCCTGTTACTTCTTGCTTCTATTGTGGGTTTTTTCTCACAGTTCTGTCTTGAGATCCTTGTACTTCATCTCTTTGTCTTGCTGTCCAACCACTCCAGTTCCCACTGTTCACTCTCCTGAGCGCTGGATAGCCTAAAGTGCCCCAGTGCTTGGCTTGGCACCCTAAATTTCATACAATCAATCAATTACGTAATGCAAGAATAAGGGGATATGGATATAATATATGGAAAAATGTTCTAGTCATTTACACTAACATCAGTTGCGAAGTCTACCATTTATCTCGAGATTCCAGAACATCAATTACGTATATAATGCAAAAATAAGGGGATACAAATATTAAATACAAAAAAAAAAATGGTCCAGTTATTTGCATCAACATCAGTTGCAGAGGCTCCCATTTAATTTATCTCGAGATTCAAAAACAGTATTCCAGGACACCACGAAGTACCCAAGTGACCTTTCTCTTAAGCCTTATTCTCATCGTGTCTCTCTCGGCGCTCACACCTTCGTAAACAAGAATAACTGCATTTAGGAGCGCAATCGAAAATAGTCCGTCGAGCCCAGGGCCAGAAGAAACTTTTTTAAGGCACGACCTAAAATGAAATGTCCCCTCCCAACCCCAACACCAACCCCCTCGGCTTACGAGCGTCTGAGGCGACGTAAAAATGTAAATAGTATTTCTCAGGGGATTTAGGAAAGTACTTAAGCCAGGTTACTCCTACTCCTGGATTCTATCAAGGTGCGCCTGTTGCTATGGGAATAATATTATATGCACTTTCAGGTTGTTGAAAGACCACTATCTCTCTCTCTCTCTCTCTCTCTCTCTCTCTCTCTCTCTCTCTCTCTCTCTCTCTCTCTCAAAAGAAAATCCGTCACCTGTAAAATTATCTGATGCTTACTAAATAATATTTTTTTTTTTAAAAATTGTTTACTCAGCTCAACAAGATATATTCACTTAAATGCTTACTAAATATAATATATTTGTTTATATATATATATATATATATATATATATATATATATATATATATATATATATATATATATATATATATATATGTGTGTGTGTGTGTGTGTGTGTATATATATATATATATATATATATATATATATATATATATATATATATATATATATATATATATATATATATATATATATATATATATATGTATATATATAGTTTGACAACAATATATACGCTTGCAGACGAGTCAAAATTCCTGTCAGAGACTATTCATTGAAAGCATGCTTATTGGAAGAAGGCAATTCATAACTTAATTCATTCGGATGAAACAGTCATGAAGTCATTTCAAAGAAATGTCAAGAATAAAAATGCAAAACCAAACAAACAAACTAACAAACTCGACCTATGACGTCATATCCCCTGGGACGGTGAGTTTCTTCAAGCTAAGAGCCAAGTGCAGCGAAAATATAAACACAAAATGAACGATGCCCAAATTTATATTTCATGCGAGGACCACAACAGACGAGGTATGTTTACCCAACGAGGGAGATTTATAGAACTCTAAATGAAAAATTTCCTCTCTTTGTCAAATGTATTTCTTTAGGTGTTTATGCTCATTTTCTATTCTTGCATTTGTATATGAAAACATTTGATGTTTTGAAATGAATGGGCAGTAATAAATATGATTTTTTTTAATGTACTGTAGAGACCAGAGGCAATGACCCACTCGAAGAGACGAATTGACTTCCCGGTAGGAGAGAGAGAGAGAGAGAGAGAGAGAGAGAGAGAGAGAGAGAGAGAGAGAGAGAGAGAGAGAGATGTTGGGGGAGGACCAAGTTATGTCTGGACCTAATTTTCAAGTAATTGTAGTCAGAATTCGTCTTGCCTAAAATTTGAATTTTAATGAATTTTGTTTTTGTATTTAATTTCGGAGGGCACAACATATATGTTTTACTGTTTTTCACTATATTCGCTTCGAAATTTTGTCCCTGTATTGGATGTAATTTAATCAGTGAATACCAACATAACGAAGACGTATCTCAGCACAGTATGTTTTTATCTTGCGTTCACAGCGGGAATTCCGGTAATAAGGAAAGCTATGAAGATTCTCTCTCTCTCTCTCTCTCTCTCTCTCTCTCTCTCTCTCTCTCTCTCTCTCTCTCTCTCTCTCTCTTAAACATTCACACTCACAATCTCCAAAACTTCTTGAGCCTTTATATATCATAAAAAGAAAAGAGAATTGAAAGACGACATATCCACGATAAAAAAAAAATAGTAGAGCCCTGATAATTTATTTTTTGAGTCTAGTTGATGATAATCCTCTGGCGTCACAGGTACAAAGGTCAGTGACCTCTGCCTGTCTCATAAAATAAAATTCGTAATCTACTGCACTAACTCTCAATAATTATGAGACATTTCAATTTGAAAATATGCAAATAATTGTCACGAATTACGCGCTAGTATGCGACCCTATTACTGTACGTTTCTTTCAATTAGTGACAACAAACATTCCTTGTGTATTGTGATAATCATGATTTAAATACTTGTCTACGATATGGAATAAATCATAAGATTTTTTCTATTCAATATGGACCTCAGTAATTAAATTTAATGATCATGGGATACTTAGAATATATAAAATAAAATAAAAACGTAAAAATCAAGGAAGATATCTGTGCGTTGCATATGATGGCAAAAATTTGAATATAAAAATCTCCCAACAAAACAAATTAGGGTAATTTGGTCGCGTGAGTGCAACGATTATGGTGATAATCCTTGCATAAGCTCGTTTTTAATTTTTTTGCCTTTCTTAATGCAACTAAAAATTTTCATTAAGTGTGATGTTAGACTTTGGTGAACACACGGGGACATAAGTGTGGATCATTCCTCATTTAAAAGTTTTCCATTTTCATTATAATAATTCAAGTATTCAAAATCCATGCAATGATTCATGGATTCATTTTTATTCCAATGTCTTTTAATAACTCACTCTAATTCTAATAAAAAAAAGCATTCTGATCTTATTTATGAATCGTCTTTCACGAGAGGATAAGAGGTTACTCCATAAAATGTTTTCTTCTATAACTTATTCACTATATAATAAATTCGGTTTCTCAATATAATAAATCTCATGGAAAGGAGAATATATAATGTTTAGAAAATTTATTCAAAAACAGCTGACATCTCTTTTTAATTTTTCTATATCACTTACAAGAAAAGTCACTTGCCTGTTGAATAAATATATATACTGTGTGTATATATATGTGTGTGTATATATATATATATATGTATATACATATATATATATGTATATATACATATATAATATATATATATATATATATATATATATATATATATATATATATATATATATATATATGCATATACATGTATATATAAATATATATATATATATATATATATATATACATACATATTATATATATAATATATATATATATATATATATATATATATATATATATATATATATATATATATATATATATATATATATATATATATATATATATGACTATTTATCACATCACCGTGATTCATATACAATCAGAAAGCTACAAACGTCCTTTAATATCAATTCACTCTACCTCCAGAAGTAATATATTTTCATATATGTTACCGAAGGGGAATTTTTAGGTGATAATAAGTCCACCGTCCCGTGGGATCGAACCAGCGACGGACGGGGGAATCAGGACTACAGTGACACACTAACCAGTCGGCCACAAGAGAGGTATAAATGAATACCATCTCCCATCAGCCCACCCGTCGAACTCAGGTGTTTTGCGTTTTGGAGACGATATCCACCCACCTCTGCCATGTTGGCCGTGTAGTGCGTTTGTCGCACGTAGCCATATTATGACTATTTATCACATCACCGTGATTCATATACAATCAGAAAGCTACAAACGTCCTTTAATATCCAATTCACTCTACCTCGGAAGTAATATATTTTCATATATGTTACCGAAGGGGAATTTTTAGGTGATAATAAGTCCACCGTCCCGTGGGATCGAACCAGCGACGGACGGGAGAATCAGGACTACAGTGACACACTAACCAGTCGGCCACAAGAGGTATAAATGAATACCATCTCCCATCAGCCCACCCGTCGAACTCAGGTGTTTTGCGTTTGGAGGCGATATCCACCACCTCTGCCATGTTGGCGTGTAGTGCGTTTATCGCGCGTAGCCATATTATGACTATTTATCACATCACCGTGATTCATATACAATCAGAAAGCTACAAACGTCCTTTAATATCAATTCACTCTACCTCGGAAGTAATATATTTTCATATATGTTACCGAAGGAATTTTTAGGTGATAATAAGTCCACCGTCCGTGGGATCGAACCAGCGACGGACGGGAGAATCAGGACTACAGTGACACACTAACCAGTCGGCCACAAGAGGTATAAATGAATACCATCTCCCATCAGCCCACCCGTCGAACTCAGGTGTTTTGCGTTTGGAGGCGATATCCACCCACCTCTGCCATGTTGGCCGTGTAGTGCGTTTGTCGCATGCGTAGCCATATTATGACTATTTATCACATCACCGTGATTCATATACAATCAATCAAGCTACAAACGTCCTTTAATATCAATTCACTCTACCTCCGGAAGTAATATATTTTCATATATGTTACCGAAGAAATTTTTAGTGATAATAAGTCCACCGTCCCGTGGGATCGAACCAGCGACGGACGGGAGAATCAGGACTACAGTGACACACTAACCAGTCGGCCACAAGAGGTATAAATGAATACCATCTCCCATCAGCCCACCCGTCGAACTCAGGTGTTTTCGCGTTTGGAGAGCGATATCCACCCACCTCTGCCATGTTGGCGTGTAGTGCGTTTGTCATGCGTAGCCATATTATGACTATTTATCACATCACCGTGATTCATATACAATCAGAAAGCTACAAACGTCCTTTAATATCCAATTCACTCTACCTCGGAAGTAATATATTTTCATATATGTTACCGAAGGGGAATTTTTAGGTGATAATAAGTCCACCGTCCCGTGGGATCGAACCAGCGACGGACGGGAGAATCAGGACTACAGTGACACACTAACCAGTCGGCCACAAGAGAGGTATAAATGAATACCATCTCCCATCAGCCCACCCGTCGAACTCAGGTGTTTTGCGTTTGGAGACGATATCCACCCACCTCTGCCATGTTGGCGTGTAGTCGCGTTTGTGCGCCGTAGCCATATTATGACTATTTATCACATCACCGTGATTCATATACAATCAAAGCTACAAACGTCCTTTAATATCCAATTCATCTACCTCGGAGTAATATATTTTCATATATGTTACCGAAGGAATTTTAGGTGATAATAAGTCCACCGTCCGTGGGATCGAACCAGCGACGGACGGGAGAATCAGGACTACAGTGACACACTAACCAGTCGGCCACAAGAGAGGTGGGTGGATATCGTCTCCAAACGCAAAACACCTGAGTTCGACGGGTGGGCTGATGGGAGATGGTATTCATTTATACCTCTCTTGTGGCCGACTGGTTAGTGTGTCACTGTAGTCTCTGATTCTCCCGTCCGTCGCTGGTTCCCGTCCCACGGGACGGTGGACTTATTATCACCTAAAAATTCCCTTCGGTAACATATATGAAAATATATTACTTCCGGGTAGAGTGAATTGGATATTAAGGACGTTTGTAGCTTTCTGATTGTATATGAATCACGGTGATGTGATAAAATAGTCATATTATGGCTACGTGCGACAAACGCATCACACGGCCAACATGGCAGAGGTGGGTGGATATCGTCTCCAAACGCAAAACACCTGAGTTCGACGGTGGGCTGATGGGAGATGGTATTCATTTATACCTCTCTTGTGGCCGACTGGTTAGTGTGTCACTGTAGTCCTGATTCTCCCTGTCCGTCGCTGGTTCGATCCCACGATCGGTGGACTTATTATCACCTAAAAAAATTCCCCTTCGAAAATATATATGAAAATATATTACTCTGGAGGTAGAGTGAATTGATATTAAAGGACGTTTGTAGCTTTGATTGTATATGAATCACGGTGATGTGATAAATAGTCATAATATGGCTACGCGCGACAAACGCACTACACGGCCAACATGGCAGAGGTGGGTGGATATCGCCTCCAAACGCAAAACACCTGAGTTCGACGGTGGGCTGATGGGAGATGGTATTCATTTATACCTCTCTTGTGGCCGACTGGTTAGTGTCACTGTAGTCCTGATTCTCCCCTGTCCGTCGCTGGTTTCGATCCCACGGACGGTGGACTTTATTTATCACCTAAAAAAATTCCCTTCGGTAACATATATGAAAATATATTACTTCCGAGGTAGAGTGAATTGATATTAAAGGACGTTTGTAGCTTTCGATTGTATATGAATCACGGTGATGTGATAAATAGTCATAATATGGCTACGTCACGACAAAACGCACTACACGGCCAACATGGCAGAGGTGGGTGGTCTTGTAACTGATATAGAAAATTTAAAAGAGATGTCAGCTGTTTTTGAATAAATTTTTCTAAACCTTTAAATATTCTTCTTTCCATAAGATTTATTATATTGAGGAACCGAGTGTATTATATAGTGAATAAATTATGGAAGAAAACATTTTATGGAGTTACCTCTTATCCTCTCGTGAAAGACGATTCATAAATAAATAAGAGCAGCATGCTTTTTTTTTAATTAGAATTAGAATGAGTTGTTAAAAGACATTGGAATACAATGGTCCCCATACATGAATCCACATGAATCATTGAATGGATTTTGAATATGAAATTCCAGAAAATGAATTATTATAATGAAAATGGAAACTCTTTTAAATGAGGAATGATCCATTGAGTGTATGTCCCAGTGTGTAAAAATCACACTTAAAATGAACCTTTTTAGTTGCATTAAGAAAGGCAAAAAATTAAAAACGAGCTTATGCAAGGATTATCAAAATCGCTGCACTCCGCAAACAAACTACAATTTGTTTTGTTGATGATTTTACATTCAGATTTTTGCCATCATATGCAACGCAGGCTTCCTTGATTTTTACGTTTTTATTTTATTTTATATATTCTAAGTATCCCATGATCATTGAGTGGAATTATTGGGGTACAAATTGAATAGAAAGAATCTTGGATTTATTGCATATCGTAGACAAGTATTAAAAATCATGAATGTCACAATATACAACAACCTCTCTCATGGCTTTATAGGCAGCTCATTTGTATAAATATATCTGGATTCATTGCCCAGGACATATAACAAGGAATATATGTATATATGCATATATATATATATATATATATATATATATATATATATATATATATATATATATATATATATATATATATATATATATATATATACATATAAACCTTCCTATATATGAATCCAGACCAGAAATGTATTTCGATACAAATGAGCAGCCTGGAGCCATGCGAGAGGTAACGACAGCATCACGACTAATTAGGATGTCTGAAATTACTGATATTTCTGGTTAATTAGTGATGCATTAATTCAAACAAGTTCTCTTAATAATTTTTTGGAATTCTCTTACAACAATTTTTTTTTCACTTACTATATGATTCTAAGGTTTTTTGTTTAATTTATTTTCTGGATATGCAACGAAAAAACAGGAATATTAGAAAAATAATGAATAACAGATAATGAAACACCGTGAAATACCGTAAAATCAAAGATGGTAAAAGGAATATAGATAAGTGAAATGAATAAAGACTGAATATTGATTAATTATTCATTGGAAATTTTTCATTATTCAATATACAGTTAAATGTGTCTTTTCACTTTTAGTCTCGTCATTTTTACCTTGTCTCTTTTCCTGTAATTTAACAGATACTTACTTGAGATATTGCCCATTTCACATCTCTCTCTCTCTCTCTCTCTCTCTCTCTCTCTCTCTCTCTCTCTCTCTCTCTCCTTTGAAGTCTAAATGTTTGATGTGTATTTGCTGTTTAAATAAAATGTTTGATGAAGAATATCGCCTGCTGTTTAAATAACGAGAGAAGAAGAATAGACGGAAGGGGAGAGAGAGAGAGAGAGAGAGAGAGAGAGAGAGAGAGAGAGGCGGGGAAACGGACAGAATTAGTGTCAGGAAAATGAATTTATAAACGAAGGTGTTTGCTTTGTCAAGATGATTCAGAGGAGTTTGGGCAAAATCTTTTTCAACTCTTGTTTTTTTTTTTTTTTTATCTTGGATCTTTATACAGAAGCATCGGACCATTCTCTTCATGGTCGTGAAACGTAACAAAGGAATAGATCCATTCCATCTCACTTTCTCGTGTAACATAAATATGTTAAATAAGGAAAACCAATCCAGTGACCTCATTTTGTCTGTTGAAACGAACACTTTGTAACTGATCAGTCATTTCATTCTGTTCAACTGCAATTACGTTAACAAATGCTATATACAGTTGTAGATCTGTATTTTCAAAAAGCCTGTAATTGTCATATAGTCCTCCTTTTGGGCAAATCCTTCATGGCAAAATTCCTTGAAATATTTTTAAAATCTGAATATTAACGACATGGCAATTACACAGACACTGACGAAATTCCATCGGCAGATTAACCTGACTGTGAAATTGCTTTGCGCCTTAACGGACATTCTGCCTAATTAGCCTCTTCTCGTCCGGCCATTTTTTTTAAAGATTTAAAACTCCATCTTTTGAAGTTATTATCATTATGATTTAATCCTTTTTTACATGGCAGTTTGTGCATAGTGTACCTAAACCGAAAGCATTATTGTTTAATACGTCGTTAGAAATCGTCATATGAAGAAAAGTCTGTAAATAATTTGTTTCTTCAACAGGTTCGAACAATTGACTTTTGTGATGTCGTGTAAACAGTATTCGTTAAATTCCTCACAATGTCTTCCCACCTCTGTTGAAATTCAAATTCCGTTGACAGATCATTGCATTACGTAGATAAAGCTCAAACAATATATATGTGTTCAGTGTTTGTTTACCGAAGATATTTCCGTTCTTATATTGTTCCCTTTAACCTTAAAATATAATTTTGCGTGAACACTTTCTTAAGTAATCCTTGGAAATATTACAACTTGCGTTTAAGCATCAGACTGTATGGACAGAAATAATAGTTTCAAATATTTCCAATGGCACTCTCAAGCATATAATTTTTATAATTGTCTTTATAAATGTCTTTCAGTTAGCCAGACGCTAATGCCAGTTCTTTTTTCAAAATACTCTAAATTGTCTTTTATTAACATGCAACGACCTTGTACATATGAAATAGTCATTGAATCTTTTAAATTTCTCTACTTTATGTATTGCATTTTATTTATCGACATATTGTCATTAAAATTATCAAAATGTCGTTCGTTTATTCCATCATAAGTAGCCTCATATATATATATATATATATCCCATATATCTCCCCATCTGTATCTATATATATGACCTATGACCTCTATATAGGGCTGCCCATCTCGAGTATACTCTATAGTGAGGACCCATATATATATATATATATATATACATACATATCAGTCTGCAGATATATATATATATATATATATATATATATATAACCAACGTCATTGTTAAACCTGAATATAATATTATATTATGATATAAACATTGTTTATAACCCTGTATCTGTTGGTAGAACACTTCACTGTGTATACATAAAGCTGAGCAACTCGAGAGAGAGAGAGAGATAGATAGAGAGATTCACCTGTTTTGTGTTTAAATCTTATCATCATCGAATATTTCATTAAGGTACAAAGGAAAACTGCATCTGTCCTACACCTTTGACCTAAGTGTTTCCCTCTCCAGTGAGTAGAGTTGTCTGCAGAGAACCAGCGTCATTGTTAAACCTGAATGAAGCAATTATGAGAAAAATTTGGGGAACCCTGTTTGTTGATCAAAATGTTTTCCCTGAGATCAGAATGATTATTTAAAGAAAGAAAACTGGATACACTGATCAAGTGTTTCCCAGAGTAGAGTATTTAGAAGTGAAAATAATTATCAAAATGTTTCCCTGAATCAGAATGATTATTTAAAGAAAGAAAACTGGATTTTGATCAAAGTTTCCCAAAGAGTAGAGTGGTCATTTAGCAAAGTAAAACCGAATACTTTGATTAGTGTTTCCCTGAGATTAGATTATTTAGCGAAGGAAAACTGAATTCGTTGGTCAAAGAGTTTTCCAGGAAGCTGAGTGATTATTTAGCAAAGGAAAATGAATTCGTTGATCTAAGAGTATCCCGGAGAGCAGAGTAACTTTTATTTACTTTGCTCATAAGAGAATCTTTGTCACTGGCCAAGGAAAGACTGACAAAATTACA
>NC_089795.1:45615861-45700861 GCF_040412425.1 Macrobrachium rosenbergii
ATTTTATAGCGTTTAAAAGAACTTTTTATTTCAGGTCAGTTTCATATCCTGATTATCTGGAAGTCCACTAGTGAGAATGACGTCTTTATTATCAAGAGCATTTTAATTCTTTGATTATTTTATGATAGATAAAATATTATTTTTTCTTAATTGCTAATGGAAATAGTTCATTCCCTCAACTACCAGGAACTGAAAATTACTGAGGGTTAGTTTAAATCTATTTTTATCGTTCCTAATAGACATCAAGACTGAGAAATTAGTTTCAAATGTTGTTTTAATAATTATGCTTCAACTTCCTTCTTCTTCATCTGTTCTCTTCCGTTGGTTGATCAGAGTCCATAGGTCTCCATCAGACCTTTTGCCGTCCTTCATCACCTTGCCACACTTACGGGTCACCTCAGGGCGAGGGCATGTCCTGGCATAATGCCAACATCATCTATTCACGAAATATACGGTAGGTCATCAGGTCAAAGAGAAATATGTTTCTGACATGTTGAAACCATTAAATTGCTGTTCGTTCAATTTTGCATATTACTCTCATGGAACGATTTGAAGTAAATAACAGTGCAAGAAGATAAGGAGTATAAAAACGAATTCAATTGTGAAACAGAACAGTGAGAGAGAGAGAGAGAGAGAGAGAGAGAGAGAGAGAGAGAGAGAGAGAGAGAGAGAGAGAGAGAGAGAGAGAGAGAGTCCTTTAATATATGAAGGACCATTCCACATAATGTTTATAAATTTCTCCATTGTAAAGAGAGAGAGAGAGAGACAGACAGAGAGAGAATGTAGGTGTCCTTTATAAAAGAGAGAGAGAGAGAGAGAGTCCAGACATGACATAGTTCTTTAATTCCTCCCACATAATAATAAATATTTCCATTGTAAGAGAGAGAGAGAGAGAGAGAGAGAGAGAGAGAGAGAGAGAGAGAATGGAGTCCTTTAATATATGAAGGACCCGTCCACATAGGGTTTATAAATTTCTCCACTGTAAAAGAGAGAGAGAGAGAGAGAGGGAGGTTGGGATGTTGGTGTCCTTTGATATATGAATGACCCGTCAACATAATGACATATAAATTTCTCCAATGTAAGGAAGAGAGAGAGAGAGAGAGAGAGAGAGAGAGAGAAGTTTAATGACCCAAAACATAAAGGCATCTCGTCCTTATATCTTTTATCCCTCGGGAAACGGAGGAAAGGCCACATGTCAAATGAGATATTGGGATCACATTAGTGATGAATGTATCTCCTCTGCCTGAGATAACTCCTATCTCTTCCTTCTTGAATACTTGAGTATGATGACACAGTTACGTAACTCTGGTAAATCTCTAGAAATTACATGTAAATCAATTATTTATATAAATATATATATATATATATAATATATATATATATATATATATATATATATACTATATATGTATGTATATACTATGTATATATATGTGTGTGTGTGTGTGTGTATTATTTAGTATATACCAGAAATGTGGATATATGATTAAGGGTGTTAGAGCTGCCTTCATTTTTATCTTAATGTAGGATTGTCTTAAAATTTAGCATTTTTAAACTGAAGTAAATAGGTAAACAGATTTCCTCCAAAGAATGACGATAGGATAAGTTTTTTTTTTTGTAATGAGTTAAAAGACATTAATCATTTGAATAAGATATTCAAGTTTTTCACTAATTTTACTTACGTTGTTTTCAGTTAGACAGA
Source organism: Macrobrachium rosenbergii (assembly GCF_040412425.1). NCBI lineage: Eukaryota > Metazoa > Arthropoda > Malacostraca > Decapoda > Palaemonidae > Macrobrachium > Macrobrachium rosenbergii. The sequence goes on from NC_089795.1 coordinate 45,617,564, forward strand.
AAATTAAATCGATTTACTTTTCACTTCATTATGTTTTTGCATCATTACTCTTAGTCTGTATGTGCATAATCTGCCTTGGGAATTTTATCAATACACAAACCTTATTAGATTTTTTATTCTAGTCTTATCAAGTGACATCTTTTAGTTATATAAGTTCTCTGTTAATATTCTTTATTATGAAGGAACTTTGTCATCTACAGACTAAAAATGATGTTTTAGACTTTCGTGTTAAATCTGCTGAAATTATTCCAGTTATCGTTTTCATATTACTGGTACATGAAAGCCTTTCCAATTCTTAACTGTAACAACTAGAAATATCGAAATAATATCGATTAATATATTGAAATATGAAATTTTTCTAAATAAGAATAAACACGGTTTTTACGCTTTATTTTTTTAATAAGAGAGAAACAAAATCATTATTTATGCTTATTACCATTTAAAACTTATCACCGTTTGAGGGTATTGCCGTCAGTTCACCCCACATGGTGCCCTGTAGGCATTACTAAAGGGTGTTTGCAAGCGTCCCTTCGTGCCCTAACCGCGCCCACTTTTTAGCCTTTTACTCAACCTCTACCCCTCTTCCTTTCTTCCATCTTGCTGTCCAACCACTTCAGCTCCCTCCTTTCACTGAATGGTTGAAGTGCCCTAGTGCTTGGCTTGAATGATAGCCTAATATTCATAAATCATAAAATAAAAATCAATGCTGTTTTGATCTAATGCAAATGGAAAGCATTCATTTCATTTGAGTAAATGCGCACATTTTAACCGTGCATTTTTTTTTTTTTTTTTTTGCGAGGTAAAAACACACCCTGCTTGCCCCTGTTTGGAAAAAGATAGCTACATATTGAGTAGATACCAATTCAATAAATGTCAGTAATCTCTCTCTCTCTCTCTCTCTCTCTCTCTCTCTCTCTCTCTCTCTCTCTCTCTCTCTCTCTCTCTCTCTCTCTTTCCTATACCGTTCACGCGAAGAGTATCACATTACCTGATTTAATTAAGGCACAGTTGCAACTGAAACGGTACCATTCAATAAATCCTTCTCAGAACCATCGTTTAACCGATACACACTTTTCAACGAATTCCAGGAACAGAAATAATGTTTCATTAAAGGTCTTGTGTTCCTTGTACTCAAGCTAAGCGCCGGAAACCCCAAAACAAACTTGAGGGTCCAGGATGCAAGGTTGATGTAATTGCCCGTGTTGACCTCTGACCTGAAGTTGTCACGTGAAGGGAGAAGTTTGATTCTCATGTCTTGAGATCGAAGTCTGAGTTTTGAGACACACATTTTATATATATATATATATATATATATATATATATATATATATATATATATATATATATATATATATATATATATATATATATATATATATATATATATATATATATATATATATATTGTAAAATCTCGATTTCTGCATTTGTAATCGACGGGTGAGTTGAAAAAAAGGCGATATTCACGAGAAATTAAGAGGTCTTGTGGTTTTTCATAATGGGTTATGCGTCCCTATATATATAGTCCTATATATATGGTATATATATAAATACTATATATATCAACTAAAAAAAAACACACGATCAGGTATCGACATCGTTCAATTGAAAATATATTATTTCCGAGGTAGAGCACTAGGCCATATTAAAGGACGTTTGGAACCTTTCTGATTGTATATGAATTACCTGATGTGATAACTGCTTATATACTATATATATATATTTATATATATATATGACCCATTGATATATTTCATATCGATATTATCCTAAATGTGGAACAGAACATAAATTTCTGACTTCATCAGATTACCCAGGTCATTTGTAACGACAAGCGTATCAAAAAATGTGAAGAAATCGAGAAGTTAAGAGGTCATTCTGGTTTTTCATACATGAATGCATATATGTATATATCTATATATATGTGTGTGTTTGTGAGTGTGTGTGTGTGGAGAGAGAGAGAGAGAGAGAGAAAGAGAGAGAGAGATAGAGAGAGAGAGATCCATTTAAATATCATGCTTGTAATTTTTTCACAGTTTCAGTTCACAGTATTTTGATATTTCTTCTTACTTGCTCCATTAACTAAAATAAACCAAAAAACAATGGGTTTCTTAATAAACATAAAAAATCACAATGAAGCAATCCCTTGTGTTCACGAGTTCAAGAACATTAACGATTTCTCCTTATCAAGAGTCTTGGAATTTCCAATTAAGATTTTATGAAGAGTTTCAGTGACCAAAAGTTTGCTCAGATTAATGAGAACAACCAGTGATTTTACCTTAACAATCATTTTGCCAAACGCTTTGTTTACCGTTGACAGTTGTTAGTCTCTGTACACTCGTCCTTGTTTGTTTGTTGAAATGTTTGTAAGAAAATAGATGCACAAACAAAGACAATGTAACTTTAATGAACCCACATACATGCTTTCATATATATATATATATATATATATATATATATATATATATATATATATATATATATATATATATATATATATATATATATACATATATATATATATATATTCGTTTTAACGTGCTTTTATACCCATTTTTATATGGGGTAAGCACGGTGCCTTCTTTGAAGGACTTTGATTTGTGGGGTGGCCGAACCTCGACCGGCTGCCCTGCCTGACATCGTATACCGAACATGTAGAGAAACCCCGAGAGCAGAGGAGAACTGGGCGGGTAGTCCGAAGTTCGATTATCATACTGTTCATTTTTTTAAACTTAATAGAATGGCTTTGTTTAGGAAGTCTTTCCATTTGTTTCTTTGATTACATACGTAATCTTACTAGAAAACATATTCATATGCAGAGAGAACCCTCGCCAAGCTATATATAATTGCCACTGTCAACCAGTAAAGAGGATATAATTATATAATACTGCATTTTCCTTCTTTGTTTGGGAAAAGTTAGACAATAAATAAATAAGTAAATAAATTGTCAATAAATAGTAAATGTAGGAAGTTTGAACAAACGAACAGAGAGAAAATAAAGAATATTTTAGAAGGCTATAATATCGTCATCAGGAAATGGTGTTAATAAAGTAAATCATTTCCTTCTTTGTTTGGGAAGTTAGACAATAAATGAATAAATAAGTAAATAAATAAATAAATAGCACATAAATAAAGTAACAAACTCTCTTTTACTTTCTCAGTTCAGTAAATGTGTGCTAATAACATCTCTCTCTCTCTCTCTCTCTCTCTCTCTCTCTCTCTCTCTCTCTCTCTCTCTCTCTCTCTCTGAGGACTGGTTGAATAGCTGGGCTGAGTTCAGAGGTTCACCTTCAGGTGAGAGCCTTTGTTGGCATAAGGCCTGCATGTAATGCCCTTGGGAGCTGATAATATTGCCTGGTTTGCCTTTCTTGCCTTCAGCCGCCATCTCATTCATTTATTTCTTTCTTTTCATTAATATCACCTTTAAGTTCAATAACCCATTTTCTTTAGTTGCCGCATTTCCCATTTTCTTATTTGTTAATTCACCTTTTTACATTATTAACCTCTCTCTCTCTCTCTCTCTCTCTCTCTCTCTCTCTCTCTCTCTCTCTCTCTCTCTCTCTCTCTCTCTCTCGTGGCTACACACACACACACACACACACACGCACAGACCACCAGTAAAAAAGAAAGTAATGCTCATAAGACGATAAGAGTCTCGGGCTTGGCCGAAGTTCCCAAAGAGGGCGGTTAATCCGAGTAAGCGTCTCTGATACCTCAGGCTAATTACGAGACCAAGGAATTCATTCTTCGTAATTTAAAGACTGCCGAGACAGGGAGTCTGTGTTTTTATCAAGAATTTACAATAAATAGATAGATAAATAAGTATACAAAGATGTAAATAGATAAAGTAGTTGGTTTTGAGCTCATTGTACTAGAAAATATTGATTTTACCGTTTCTATTCAAAATCTTATAATGTTTGCTCTCACATATTAAGTATTGTTTTTAAATAAATAACTAAATAAATATTCATATAAAAATTTAAATAACTAAGTAAATAAAATAATTGGTTTTGAGCTCAATATACTGAAAAATATTGATTCTATACTTTTTTTTTAAATCGTAAAATATTTGCTTCGTCTTTTTGATCTCCTAACATTTTAAAAAGTCTAACATTTGAAATTCACTTTGGTCTCTCTGAATATCAGGGAGAACTTATAACCATCGCTGGCATTTTAATTTGTTTTTATTTTATTTTACTTTATTTTTTATAAAAAAAAAAAAGTCCACGTTTGGAGTACTTTTATCTTTGCATTTTGTACTCTTGTGCGTAACTTTTAGGCTACAATGTTTTTTTTTATATTTATTCTAAGAATTTCTTTCTGTTGCATATTATTGCTTCTGTAACTTTTCTCTGTCTTCATTTCTGTCATTTTCGTACCGCATTATTATTATTATTATTATTATTATTATTATTATTATTATTATTATTATTATTATTATTATTATTATTATTATTATTCTGTACCTAACAATGTGCATTTTATACCTTCAAACGAACATTCTTGGCTGGAAAAATTTGTATTTTATGTTTCCCTAAACCTATATAAAGTAGAATTATAATTTCCTTGTCTTCATTATGTCTGTAATTAAAGCCTACACTCTTTTCTAATCCCTTTACAACGTGTTTACTGTAAAATAGATGCAATATGTTCCATTATGCTGCAACATTTATCTTACTTCATAATTATTCTGTCATTTATTTTTGTATAAAGCGTACATTTTTATCTAATTTTACCTGACTTATCTTGTTGTGCTACCACAGTTCAGTAAATTATTCTTCTGCCTTTGGAACTCTCACTCCGCCTCTGTTTTCCTCGATTTATAGTCTTCCTTCTTTTGAGAGGCTGGGTTTACATGACACTCTTCGGAATTAGGGAACCACTCCTTAGCCATTAATCTTGTCTCTATCTAGTTTTCATCAAGGCTGGTCTACTTACAGACATGTCTTTGCTTCTCCAACTGGCTCTTGTATTTAAAAATGCAATTCTGAGCGTAACTGAACACATAAGAGAAAGGGAGCTTACTGTTTCATTACAGAGATTTCAATTCACTGCATAATCTTTGTTTTACGTGGAGTCTCTTACCTGAGGACCATAAGTCGTTTATCTGTCACGTCAACTGGCGTTTCATTCATTATTCTCTCTCTCTCTCTCTCTCTCTCTCTCTCTCTCTCTCTCTCTCTCTCTCTCTCTCTCTCTCTCACACACACACACACACATTCCACTGGTCTTTGCACTAAAAAATGTATTTTGCTTCGTAACTGAATCATAAGAGATACAGTCAACTGGCATTTCATTCATTATTCTCTCTCTCTCTCTCTCTCTCTCTCTCTCACACACACACACACACACACACACACACACACACTCACACACACATTCCACTGACCTCTGCACTAAAAAAAGTATTTTGCTTCCTAATTGCAAACATAAGAGATACTTTGCCCTGAGGACCAGCCATTTGGCTGTCAGGTCAGCTGCAGTTAATTAATGTTCTCTCTCTCTCTCTCTCTCTCTCTCTCTCTCTCTCTCTCTCTCTCTCTCTCTCTCTCTCTCTCTCTCTCTCTCTATCGGATTGCACCAGCACTCCGTCAACTGAAAAAGTTTCAGCAAACTTGTTTCCCTTTCCAGTCTTCGAAATCTTCTCTAAGCTAAAAGATTTTAATTCATAATAACTTTACATTATTTCCTCTTTAAGTAAAACACAGTGGTCATCAGGAGCGTAATAACGCTCACAACATCCCATCTTATGCTCCAACAAGACATATTTATTCAAAAGCAAAAATTATCTTATATTAAGGAAATATTTTCTTCGAGGGACGAGGAGGAAATTTTAAATCCTGCCTGACGTTTCTTCCAAGCATGCTTGCAAGAAGTTTGGAAGTTCTCTTCAACTTCTTAGAAGCCGTTTGCGAACTTCTGACGCAGCGCAAAATATTTTGCGGGTCCTTGGAAGGTGTTGTAATATATTTTAGTATTTATGTCTATTGTCGTGAATTTTTAGGCCTAAAAGACTGTAATACAAAGAAATTTCATCTGGTTAATATGAGCAGGTAACTAAATTACCTTCTTACCTTAAACATTTTTAATTAGGCCGATAAACTGCAACTTGGTGTAACGGGTAGCGTACCTTTCAAAGTTTGATTGATAGGTAATTTTAGTTGATGATGACGTCAGAGTACTTTCTTTACTACTTGCAATAATGATAAAAATAGTTATAAACATATGAAGGGAGTAGACCTACTTTTAAGTGACTTCTTTTAAAAGAATAGCTGTATCACCCGAACTGATTTTGTACTGGGTTTAATCATTCCTTCTGATTATTCTTTTTTTCTTCATTATTGGCGTTTCATGAATTTTGGCCAAAATTCATATTGATCAGAACTGAAAGCTATTCTGAATTGCACATGAGTACTGGAGCTATATAATTTAGAAGGATTGAAAAGACATTGCATGATCAATTCGGCTCATGCAACCAAATTTATTAACGGAATAAACATTAATATTATTATTATTTTTGTTAATGTCATTTTATTTAGTGATTTTTATGATAATGCAAAATGGTATTATTGATACTTTTTTTTCTATCTCAGTCATCCTATTCGACTGGGTGGTATTTATAGTGTGGGGTTCTTGGTTACATCCTGCCTCCTTAGGAGTCCATCACTTTTTTCACTATGTGCGCTGTTTCTAATAGCACGCTCTTCTGCATGAGTCCTGGAGCTACTTTGGCATCTAGTTTTTCCTAATCAGGTTCTTTTTTGAGGGATCTTGGGAAATCGATAAATATATATAAAACTTAATAAATTCCTAAAATAATTAAATAAATAAATAAATCAAATAAAATAGATTAAAAATAAATAAAATAAATTTAAACTAAAAAGGCATATCCAAAAATAAACAAATATCCTAAATAAAAGTAAATAAAAATTTCTATTTTTAAATAAATAAAAATAAATAATAAAAAGATAAAAAATAAATAAAAATTAAAAATAAATATAAGTCTTGATTAATAAATAAAAATAGGTAATTTTTCTTTTTCTCTTTCTCTTGATCTCATTTTCTCTCTACATCTGGTGTCCCATGGTACTGGGACACCAATTTGTGATACCTTCTCCTTAATGTTGTCAATCAGCGTCAAGTATGGTCTATTGGCGCGTATCACCCTATCTGTTCTGATAACATAGAGGATCTTTGCCTGATCATTTTCTATCACTCCCTCAAGTTGGTGTTCGTACCACTTATTACTGCAAGCTAGGTGGTGTTTCTTGCACAGGCTCCAGTGGAGGGCTTTTGCTACTGAATCATGCCTTTTTTTTATTGTACTGGTTCTGTGCAAGCGCCGGTTATTCTCTTGCTATTAGGTTTATGGTCTCGTCTTTCATATTGCACTTCCTGCATATGGGTGAGATGTTATTTCCATCTATTTTTCTTTGGACATATCTGGTTCTTAGGGCCGATCTTGTGCCGCTGTTAGCATTCCTTCTGTTTCCTTCTTGAGTTCTCCCCTCTGTAGCCATTGCCATGTGTCATTGCTGGCCAGTTCTTTAGTTTGTCTCATGTTCTGTCCGTGCATTGGTTTGCTGCGCCATTCCTCTGTCTGGGTCTTCGTCTACTTTTATCAGTCCTTCTTCCCATGCACTCTTTAGCCACTCGTCTTTACTGGTTTTCAGGTATTGCCCCAGTTAATTATTATTATTATTATTATTATTATTATTATTATTATTATTATTATTATTATTATTATTGATCTATTTTATCATGTATTATTATTATATATATATATATATATATATATATATGTATATATATATCATTGATTATAATCACTTTAACACGTGATTCTTTATCATCTTGTCCTTCATCTCAAGTGAAAAATAAGAGACGTCTCTTATTTTTCACCTGTTGTAATGTGTGATCATATATGTAAGTATGTATGTATGTATATATATATATATATATATATATATATATATATATATATATATATATATATATATATATATATATATATATATATATATATATATATAATCTAATAGCAGTAAATGATTCTCCTTGTCATCCACTCCATGTGAAGTTGGAAATTGAAGGAACTGAAAAGGTTTTTAAATATTCAGCAACGATAAGAACGCTTACCTGAGGCCGCAGCAGAAAAGCCACACCAAGAAAAATAATCCGGAGAAACATAAAACATAAATGTAAGACCTACAGCACTGGTGAGATTGGTGATTTTCCAAAAACCTTTTTCGTTTTTCTTGTTCTCTTTCTCATTTTTCAGAATCAAAACTTTTCAAAAAACTGAAAAATTGACGATTTGTTGTTTAGATAAAATATTCTATCTGTGGAATACTTTCTCGTCATCCAAAAAGCATTTCAGAAAAAGAGATAAACATTTCCACTTACAGAAAAAAACAGAGCTTATTCTTGAAGAAATATTCTTCATAAAACTAGATGAACGTTTTCACTCTCAGAAAAAAAATTTATTCCTAAAGAAAAATTTTCAAGCAATAGAATAACATTTCCATTTCCAGAAAAACATAAACTTTTTCGTGAAGAAAGATTTTCATAAAATTAACGTTTTCATTGTCAGAAATCACTGATATTTCGTTAAGTATCATTTTCCGTAGATTTTTTCATTTTCGAAGAAACATTTTATTCTTGAAGAATATTTAACCTTTTCATCAAAAACATGAGAAGAATTGGATTATATGCAGGCTATGATGAAGACGCACAAAGAAGAGAAGGGGGTGTGGGGGGGGAAGAGAGGAGGAGGGGGAAGTGTGGAGGAAGAAGGGAGAGGAGGGATGTTGAACATTTTGGACGACGTTCCTTATAGCTTTCATGGATAGGACGCCCGTTTGACAATACAGTGCGAAGCAACACATCAACTCTACCAGAAAATTGTATAAAGTGTTGAAATTGCAATGTAATGGTGCGAATTATTTAATGACAAATCTTCGGATTCTGCTGTGAGATTCTTAAAATCATTAGTTTTTATTTATTTTTTTGTAGCCTAATTTGTTTTGTCTTCCTGGTGGCGATCAGTCCATGTAAAAATAAGAAAATTCCATTAAGTCCATAGCGAGTCCACCATCGAAACGTTTTCATCAATATTTTGCGTGCATAAACCTTATCTCTGCATAAACTAACCCCTATACTGTACTTGACGCATCTTACGAAACATTTTGCAATTTCGTTCAGACACCGTAAGGTGTCGCCTTCGTCCGTATGCGTGCAATCTTTATTGTTTATCCTATCCCACTTACTTTCCTTTTGACGAAGCCGTGGTCTACAGCATCCACAGGAAAGAGACTAAAGAAGGAAGAGAAATATTTTTTAGCATTTTTATTTCGTTGTTGTTGTTGCAATCCGCTTATATCAGGAGACTAAAAACGCCAGATTTTTTTCTTTTTTTTTGTCAGTGAAGGAGCTAAGATAAAAAGACTTTCCAGAAAAGTATGTCATATTTAAAGGTGGACTGGATTTCCCTGCCACAAAGGGAGTTGATATTCTGTTATTTGTAATCAACTCTGTCATGGCCAGGTAAACGATGAAGGCTGGCAGTATGGTCATCGCCTCTACTCAGTTATAAAACACAAATCTGGTGCCAAGTGAAAAATGAGTCACAGTGTAGCCCATTAGTCGTCTAATAATTGAAAGTGCCCAGTCTTTCAAAACGGTTTTGTAAGAGAAAGAGAGAGAGAGAGAGAGAGAGAGATTTTTATCTTGAGTCTGTTCTTTGTTTTGCATATCACCAACATAAAGCTACTAGAGAGAAATTTCAAAGAGAGAGAGAGATCTTTTTGAATTTTGGTATTCTTTTTTTTTTTGAGAGAGAGAGAGAGAGACTATTCTTTGTTTTATATCATCAACAAATGGCTTCCCTTAAAAATTACCTATTTCCGTTTGAGAGAGAGAGAGAGAGAGAGAGAGAGAGAGAGAGAGAGAGAGAGAGAGAGAGAGAGAGAGAGCTCTTATCCTCATCATCTCACGGATAAAGATACTTTGACGTCAAGATGTGTTATATTTCACAAAAGTCACATTTGACATTTCTTGTTTTTAGGGAAATCTTTCATATGTAACATTTTAGTGAGAGAGAAATACGGCCTCATGTATTTTCAAAAATTAAAATATATATAGATAATGAGTTTATTTTCTCTCAATTCCGAACACTTAAATTCTTTTTCTACTTCTGGTTTCCATGACTTTCACAAGTTCTTGAATTAAAGCCTTTTTTTAGTTGACGGGTAAAAATCCGCTTCCGATGTTACTGAAGCCTCTGTCATGTTTCTGATTGGCTGATTTCTTTGGTGGGCCTTCCGTACAGTAATTGCCGTTAGCTCCAGGAAAACCAGACTAAGTTTAACAAAGGTGATCTTGGGTGCTACTTGTATATTTCAACTTTAGTGTAATGGAATTCTGAGCGACTATGTAATTAATGACAGTATTAAATATAATGCACATTAACCTGAGGAAGCTGTTTGGATAAAGACACTTCAAAAACTATCCCGCATATTACTTCTTCAAGTCGTATTAAGAAGTTAAGATTGAAAAGCATTTTTCTCTTTCTTAAATACTGATTTGCTATCCTCAAGGTAGCTTATCACTAGCATTCATTCCAGCATTGAATTTCAGTGAAAGTTTCCTTTAACAAAAAAGTTACAAAAAAGACAAATAAAATATCTTCGTCTTTACATCTTAGGTCACTTTGTATTCAATTATTAATCGGGATCAACTTAGGCCCGAGTTCAGATTCATCAAGTCATTAATCTTGCATAGAATCATTAATATTGTATTTTATTTAAATTGTGGGAAAGAGTTTCAATTTCCGCAACTCGGTAAACTAGGAAGTCAGTGACTGAAAAAAATTAAATTCTCATTTCCAGCAAGGAAGTTTTTAGTCTTTATTTATCATAATTTTTAAGGTGTATCAAGCTACTACCAGCAAGAAAACAAATGTGATAACAGAAAATGGAAATAAACCATAAAGAATAAATGTAATAAGATCACTAAACGCTAGAAGAAATGGTACAGATAACCATATTTTAGGCACTTTTAGCCATTAAATTAAGAATTAGAGTGAATGCAAGATGAAAAAAGTGAGCACTGAGGTAAAGTAAAAGATTAAAAAGTTGGTGCAGCTAAATGCTGCAAACTACCTTTAGTAATGCCTTCAGTAAGTGAAACTGACGGCACTAGAAACTAATAGTATAATGATTTCAAACTAATATTTATATTTTCAGTAGCAGGATATTACTTTAGCTAGTTATTTATTTCGTGTGCACAGGAGTTGAAAAAACTGGGGAAATCAAAGTTCTAAAAGACGTAAGACTCGAGTTAGAGATTTCCCTCGGGAAATTGGATCAGCAAGGACGGATGTCGGGAAAAAAATGAGTTTCAACATCTCGCATCCCAAAAGATTCCTTCGAGAGGCAGAAGTAGATTTCCAAAGGATATTTTGAAAATAATGCCTTCAAAGAGATACGTTTAAAATTTTTTCTACATTTCTTGTGTCCATTATAAAACGTATTGTTTAAGGCATTTCTATACTTTTTGATCATATTTTTTTTTATTAATTTGACTAAAAATTCAATTGGAAATGCTTCGATATATTTGTGTACGTTATGAAAAGAACAACAAAACGTTAGTGAATAGGAATTCAAATCCTCAATGAAAGTATTTTGGATCGTTTGTGCCCAGAGCAACTTTTGAAGTAGAATTAGGTCAACAGCATCGTTGTCACGGGAAAAGAGAAAAGTGTTTAACAAAAATGTTTAACATAATTCATGAGATTAGGAACGAACAATGAGAGAGAGAGAGAGAGAGAAGACAATTATCATTAATTATAGTCAAATACCTTTTGTCTCAGTTTTCGTTGGTTCTGCTTTCATCGTCATATACAATTAAGCCAAATTTTTATCCTTCAAAACCTATTGTATTACTTTGTGTTTACATCGTTAGTACCTCGGTTCACATAACAAACTCAAAGCACTAATCATTAAATAAAAAATCGTTTATAAAAATAAATCATCGACCAGCGCAGATCTGACCCAAACCGTTAAGCAAATCGTTTGCATGAAGAGTCAAATATAATATTTTCTCGACATCAGTGTATTAATATCGGGTTCTTTGTCTGGCTGAGTTTTGTGTTATCATACTGTAAATGAGTCTGCAATAAACATCAGTTAGTCTCTTATTTGTATTATAATATTCTTTTATTGCTATATCACTGATCACTTGTGATTTCAGTATATCAGTAGTGCTCTTAAATATCTCGGGATATGTACTATTTGAAGGAACAGTATAAAAACAAGAACTAAATAAAACATGTGAAAAATACTCCACATCATTTATTTAAGAAAAAAAAGTTATTTTCAGTATTTCTCTCCCCAGTAGTATTGTTTTAATGCATAGGAAAGTAGGCAAGAGCTCTAATAGCAGTTGCATTTGGTAATTTTGGATGTTTCAATATTGCATTTGTCCCAGTACATATTAACTTGTTATTGGTTGGGCGCAATGGGATATTAGCTTTATATATTGGATATGAGATTTATTTACGTTTTTGTAGCATGAGTTGTTATACAAGATAATGTACTGGAGCATGGAGAACCTCTTTTAGAATATGTGAATAATATTTTATAATATTTTATTATATGTAGGCAACGGGAAAACACATAAGTCAATCGAATTTCTATAATGATCTAAAGTTGTTGCGAAAAATTGATTTTATTAACTTTGTCTAATTTTAGTAGTTTCTTCCTTTATTAAACTTAAGAATATTTTACTGCAATTCTCAGAAATAACAAAAAATTTTTTATCCATTATAATGTATAATTCATTTGCAGATTGCTAAAATCACTGCTAACCTTTTCAATCGTTTATATGGGAGTTCCCCAATGACTAACTTTGAAAGTTATAATTAATCGTCATAATTAATTTAAGATTTATTTGTTATTCTTTGTTTACTATTTTAATCTGCATTTTGGAATATATTTTTCCTTCTTGGACCCATATCGATATTTTATTGCATAAATACATTCGATTTTGTGAAGCTGTCCCACTAAGTTCAAGGTCTTTTGACTCACTCTTATAAATGAAATCTTCCCTCTGTCTAGTCAGCAGTGCACAATGAGAGCAACTGTTCTCACATGTGTTTCTCGTGCATGTGTCATTAATCATGCACATATGTGTTATGAAATGTCTTTAAATAAAACGAAAACTAACCAAACTGCCATTCACCACAAACAGCCACAAACAAGGTTGCCAGATCAATGTAAATGGTAATGACAGGCTCAGTGGAATGAATTTTTGAAGAGAGAGAGAGAGAGAGAGAGAGAGAGAGAGAGAGAGAGAGAGAGAGAGAGAGACCCAAGCATTAAAGCAAATAATTTATCAGCAGTACCAGTGCCTGTTAGGCTCACTTTCCCCGCTCAATGTAATGGATTGTCGACCATCTGAAACGCAGTGCTGTAGAAGAGCTTTGCCGAGGCTATAAATATCCCGGAGTGCTTACAGCATTTGTGTATTCTTCACTAAATCATAAGCATTCAAGCTGTAACTCCTAACCAGGGGTACTTCTTCGTCTCTCTGAATAATTGCTGAGTTAATATCATCAAATGTTGCAAAGCCAAGGTCGTTAAACGCGAACACTGTACCAATACCTCTAATGGTATTAAATGCCTCTAATAGTATTACTCTTACTTCTTCCAATCCCAATAATTGTTTATCATCAGAAATTTCTCCCCACTCAAATGGTTCCTGGATCTTTAATTGAAAGCAAACGTGCAGCGGCTGTTTTGTCATCTGAAATGGGAAATCTAATAGCCTAGTTTTTTATGAGCTAACATAATAGCGAGTAATTAATCTTTGTCCAGTATTCCAGAATTCCAGTTTTCTAGGTTGTCTTTTATTCTATGCATTCTATATCTATTTTTCATGGGTGTGTTTAATAATTTTAAGCGCAACTTTTTGTCATATCAAGCAATGTATTCTCATCAGTACACACACAAACACATTAATCTCTCTCTTTGTTTCTCTCTCTCTCTCTCTCTCTCTCTCTCTCTCTCTCTCTCTCTTAATCAAGAAAGTCTCTTCTCTCTCTCTCTCTCTAATGCAAGAAAACGTTTCAGATGACGTTCCTGGTTCAAACAATCGCTCAATGTCCATAATATTAATTAGAAATCGCTCTTATTCGAAATATAAGGAACAAAACTCTCATGCAGGTGTAATAAAGCAACAACAACTGTTCTAGTTACACCTGCACCTCATTTGCATATCATCGGAAATAACATTCGCAAACTTTTTCCGTTGCACAAAAGCGAAAGAGGAATATTGGCGCCACTTACTTTAACACAGCAGGTCCTCTCGACAGCGCGTTGAAACAACGGACATTGATATTATAACGCGTAATAAAAACAATAGAACATGCTTTCTTCTTTATGAGCTGGAAGAATGCTCATGTGAGTGATGAATTAATCTTATTTTAAATATAACTCTTCATCCATATTCAGTACAATAATTTCTTTTCTTTTTGAAATAACATTTTTCATCCTTATAACAGTACCCCTGTTAAAGCCACATGAAATAATAATAATAATAATAATAATAATAATAATAATTATTATTATTATTATTTATTATTATTATTATTATTATTATTATTATTATTATTTATGAACCGTTGTGAGACTGTGGGGGATCTACTAAGATAACTTATCTCTGATTGACAGCTGTTGAATGAATATGCTTGCAATTGCTTTCTTACTTATCCAGTTGAGGCCACCCATTGATTTATTTGATAAGAGAATCAATGACAATTGTCAGTGGTATAATTACCTCTATTAAAGCAAGCTGTAATTATGGTAATTAATTAGACATTATTCACAATTAATGTGTGTCTGTGTGCTCGTGTATGCGTATTTACTTCTCATATTTAAGAATCATTACTTACGATAGATATTGTCAATAACTTCCACGTGCCTTCCGTTTTACTTCACCACTTAATAACCCACTTACCCTTTTGTTTACCAATAAAAAATAGCTCCTTTCACTCGGAAAGATGAAAGACCAACTCCACAAAAAAAAAAAAAGAAAAAAAGGGGAAGGGGAAACCGTTATTTGCAGGAAGGTGAAAAGGTTCTCAGGAAGCAGAGCAGGAACAAACCACAATTTCTTTTTTGTTCGAAAACAAGGAAGAGTCTTTAACGTGACTCGGGAGCCGGGAAAAGTTATATTCGATGGAGTTTATTTGTTGGAGTTTGTTTGTTGGCGTTTATTTGTTTGTGTTGATTTGTTGGCGTTTATCTTCATTTTTCTCTCTAAACAGTAAAAATAAAAAAAGGAGTGGACTTGGTTGTTCATCAATGGTCTCATCGTGGGGGAAAATGGATTCTGAAAAAGAAAGATATTTACCTTCTTTGGCATGTCATGGATGATGTCACCTGTAGGCTGCCTGAGAGAGAGAGAGAGAGAGAGAGAGAGAGAGAGAGAGAGAGAGAGAGAGAGAGAGAGAGAGAATGTCAGTGGGATTAAGAGTAAATAAAATGTTAAAAAATATAATTCTTTTACTTTGTATATAGTGAATGGCTTCAACTGAGAGAGAGAGAGAGAGAGAGAGAGAGAGAGGAAACAAAATACAGTAAATAAATATATTAATCTTATTTGGCAAGTTGAGAGAGAGAGAGAGAGAGAGAGAGAGAGAGAGAGAGAGAGAGAGAGAGAGAGAGAGAGATAAAATGTCAGTGAGAGTAAGAGTAAATAAAATGTAAAAAATATAATTCTTTTACTTTGTATATAGTGGATGACTTCAACTGACAGATTGAGAGAGAGAGAGATAAAATGTCAGTGAGAGTAAGAGTAAATAAAATGTAAAAAATATAATTCTTTTACTTTGTATATTGTGGATGACTTCAACTGACAGATTGAGAAAAAGAGAGATAAAATGTCAAGACAAAGAGTTAAATAAAGAGGAAAAAATAATTCTTTTACTTTGTATGAGTGGATGACTTCAACTGACAGATTGAGAGAGAGAAAGAGAGAGAGAGAAGAGAGAGAGAGAGAGAGAGAGAGAGAGAGAGAGAGAGAGAATATCAGTGAGTTTAAGAGGAAACAAAATACAGTAAATAAATATATTCATTTTATTTGGCAAGTTGAGAGAGAGAGTTGAGAGAGAGAGAGAGAGAGAGAGAGAGAGAGAGAGAGAGAGAGAGGGTGGGGTAGGGTTAAAATATGAATGATAATAAAAGGGATGGGACTCGGTCGTCTGTTCATCTTTCTGAGAAGCAAAAAAAAAAAAAGTCGAATAAACTGGAAGACAAAGTTGTTATTAATTCAGAGGGAGCGAGGAAGCAAATGCAATCTTCCTTATCATGAGCTGACCATTCATCTTTCTCTCCACAAAGATAAGAATTGAAAATGAGCTTTTCCAAATACAAACTCAGAAAAAAAGAGAATATATAACTTGCGGGGATGATATTGAACCACAGTATCAGTCAGAGAGAGAGAGAGAGAGAGAGAGAAAAAAGAGGCTTGATGAAAAGAAATGGTTTGATAAAAGAAATGGTTTTACTATGTTCAAGAAATATTAAAATAGAATAAAAAAAAAGATTCTGTTGAAACAAGACAGAATTCAGACCTTCAGCAGTTCAAGACAGACAGACAGAAATTTTACCATATTATAAGAAATATTAAAATATATATTTATAAAATTATTCTGTTGGAACAAGACAGAATTCATTGCTATAGATACAGATATATATATATATATATATATATATATATATATATATATATATATATGTCTGTATGTATATATATATATATATATATATATATATATATATATATATATATATATATATATATATATATATATATATATATATATATATATATATATATATATATATATATATATATATATATATATATATATATATATAAACAGACAGACAGACAGGTGACCTATAAGAATCAACTGACAAAGACAGAAAACAAATTGAAGAAAGTGTATACATTGGGCAACTTCATTATTTCCCCTTTTATGTTTATTGCAAGCCTAATCTCCGTCCCTCTGTCTCCCTCCATTGATAAATACTTATATTTCAAAAGTAATCTTTTTTTAATTTCACAGAACTGTTTTTCTTAATGTTACAGAATTACTTAAAGCTAATTTTTTTCCTAAGTGTTATAGAATTGTTTAAAATCTCTTTTTTTTTTGGGGGTGTTGGTTACAGAATTGTTTAAAAACTGTTTTTTTCTTAATGTTACAGTATTATTGAAAAATTTTTATCTTTAATGTTACAGATGTTCTTAAAGTTTTTTTTAATGTTACAGAACTTTTTAAAAAGCTTGGTGTGAACCCAAACTTGAAAAGAAAAGAGAGAGAGAGAGAGAGAGAGAGAGAGAGAGAGAGAGAGAGAGGCAAAATCCCATTTTTTCGTTTTCCCTTCCAAAAGTCAGGAATTTCACTCGGCCCAAGTGCACCAAATGTTGTGAGCACAAAGGACCCAAAGGAATCCTCGCAACAAATCCTCCACTTGCGTGCAGGAAGCTCGTTTCCTCATCTGAGGATCAAAAGAGAGGACGTGATTTGGATGGAACGCCTCCACCCCATTCCTTGACGGGCGATAAACCGTTATTGCATTTTTATTAGACTTTTTTTGAGGGAAATTTATTTTATTTTATTCTGCTGAGGCATTTGTCTGACGTTTAAATGTTTTGTGCTGTATTTTATTTGGAGAAATAACTCAACAGACCGTAACTTTGGTAATAATAATAATAATGATAATGATAATAATAAATGAGTGGTAGTAGTTGCTGTAACAGTAGTAGGAGAGGCAAGGTGCTTGCCTTTTTTTTTTTTTTTTGCAGAAAATACTTAACTGTTATAACATTTATTTGATCAATTTCCATTGACTTATAAAAGCAAAAGAGTACCATAATAATTAAAATCAACCTTTTGTTAAAAAAAAACATAAGTTAAAAAGTTCAATATAAATAAGAAGGACAGAATGCAGTTCATCGAGAAGTTTTAATAGGACAGAAGGAAACACAACTATTTTAGGAAAAAAAAGCTAGACCAAACTGTTTTTGTTGTGTTATGGCTCAGTGACTGCAGAAAAAAAGACTCTCTTGTCAGTTGAGACAATCTGAAATGACAGTGAAGAAATAGGAGACAGAGCTATGGCAACACTGCTAGGTGAGATTGAAGAGTGTGTGTGTGTGTGTGTGTGTGTGTGTGTGTGTGTGTGGTGTGAGGGGTGGGAGGCTTACTACTCTGATTTAGAAAAGCACGTGGGATACAGAACGCCTCTGAAATTGATATAAAAGAGCACCTGGTCATTATATAAAGATGAAGTGCTGAGTTAATTGTAGCACCTGTAATTATATAAACAGAGGACATGCTGAGTCAACAGCTTAGACGATAAATTATAAGACAGACAGACAGGCAGACAAATGAAGAGAAGGGAGTCGATGGAATTCTTTAAAACTGTGTCCTTTGTTCAGGTCAGTAATATCAGAGAAAAAGTTACATTATAAATTTAATGCGATTTATAAGTTGACACAAAGGGAGGCAGTTTGGAGATTTACGTGTAATGAATGACTATGGACCTCCAGACTTCATGATGTGATTTAGTGATTTAGAAAGTTTGAGTTTTCGTTCTCTGGCTGCTGTCTTGAGATTTTTTTTTCTTTTTTCTTTTTTTTTTTTGGAAAATAGTGTTTACGTTATTTATATGAGCATATGAAGGTTTATTTTTCTTAAAGGGTAAAGATTTCTGGGAGAGAAAAAATCTTTTACCTCATCTTAGCTCAAGTCTGATGTAAACACGAAAGAGAAGGACGAGAGAGGATAAAATCCTATCACAAACCTGAGACTCCTAAGCCAAGGATTCCTTCATTCTGTAAACACAAGTAAATGTCCTTCTTGTGGGAATCTCGAGTGAATGGTTGTAAGGAATTGTAAACGCTTCATGGACGTCAGTATTCTCGTTACTGTTTGTTAGTAGAAACCTGAGGTCCATACCAGTGTCTCTGTTGGTCAGCAGATCAGGAAGCAGAAGGTCCACGCTAGACCTCCTGTTCCCCGTTATAATTTAAGTATGTACTTACAGAATGCCCTAGGCCAGAGGAAAGAAAATTCAGCAAAAATCTCCGTATTTTATTCGTATGTCTTCAAAAACTTGTAGTTTTCCGTAAGTCCCAGAACATCAGAAGCTAGCCTTCAAGTTTCAAGCTAACGGATAATATGGAGAGTAATTTGGCCAGTTATACTGGTAGGTTTTGATTCCACTATCAAAACTTTACAGAAAGCAAGTCTGCTTCTTAACAAGGCAGTCAAAATAAGCTATCAGTGGAGTAATATGTATGATATGTATTATATATATATATATATATATATATATATATATATATATATATATATATATATATATATATATATATATATATATATATATATATATATATATATATATATATATTCACGAATATGTGTGTGTGTGTGTGTGTGTGTGTGTGTGTGTGTGTATATATATATATATATATATATATATATATATATATATATATATATATATATAATATATATATATATATGTATGTATATATATAATATATATATATATATATATATATATATATATATATATATATATATATATATATATATAATCTGAATAACTAAATGTATATAACACAAGCTTCCAAAGAATGTGGTGCTCATTAGAAAGGAAAAACAAAAGGTGATTCGAAATACAGAAAGAAGAGATTGCTTATTGAAAAAGAAAAAACTAACAAATTAATAAATAAATAGAAAATGTAAGTAAATAACTAAAATACAAGGAGAGTTGTATTAGGGCAGTAATGTAATGCATTTTTGCTTGAACTTCTGAAGTTCCAACTTCACGACTTCCTCAGGGAGGCTGTTCCACAGTCCAACGGTGTGAGGAGTAAAGGACCTCTGGAACTAATAAGTCCGACAGCGAGGCACATTTACTGCATATTGGTGCTGCTGTTCAGCGAATCTGGTTGTTCTCGGCAGGAAAAGGGGATCAGGGAATATTTAGAGCAGTATCAAAGAAGGACAAAAAAAGTGCAACACTTAGAGGGAATGATTGTCTGTCAGTAGACAGACCACCAAGACTTTGCCGCAGGCCTCTGCGGGACAATTAATGGAAATTAGGAAACGATTTTCCGGTGTCCCAGAGCTCTCTTAATTTCCCTTTAAGCGAACAAAGGCCCGCTGCTAACAATAAATAATGAGAAACATTAAGGAAGGTTTTTTTTCTCTCCTTGACTTTCGTTCCATTACAGTTTCTCTTAACGAAGTCTTAATGAAACGCACCTGCTCTGGGGATCTTGGAATTTGTCTGGACAGACAGACTTTGTATCACTTTTCTCTCTCTCTCTCTCTCTCTCTCTCTCTCTCTCTCTCTCTCTCTCTCTCTCTCTCTCTCTCTCTCTTAAATAAAACAAAGCTGAAACTTGACAGCCTTCTCTCTCTTCTTTGCCTCTTTCTTATAAATGAAACAAAGTTGAAACTTTACTGCTATTCTCTCTCTCTCTCTCTCTCTCTCTCTCTCTCTCTCTCTCTCTCTCTCTCTCTCTCTCTCTCTCTTTTAAAAAAGCTGAAACTTGACAGCCTTCTCTCTTTTTTTCCCTCATAAATGAAACAAAGAAACTTGAAACTTTCTCTCTCTCTCTCTCTCTCTCTCTCTCTCTCTCTCTCTCTCTCTCTCTCTCTCTCTCTCTCTCTCTCTCTCTCTCATAAATAAAGTTGAAATTTGAAGACTTCTCTCTCTTTCTCTCTCCCTTTTTTTCCCTTCTTCCTTATAAATAAAAATAAAACAAAGTTGAAACTTTAAAATATTCTCTCTCTCTCTCTCTCTCTCTCTCTCTCTCTCTCTCTCTCTCTCTCTCTCTCTCTCTCTCTCTCTCATAAATAAAGCAAAGTTGAAACTTGACATCCTTCTAGTTCTTACTTTTTCTCCCTCTTTCTTTTAAACAAAACAAAGTTGAAACTTTATTGCTATTCTCTCTCTCTCTCTCTCTCTCTCTCTCTCTCTCTCTCTCTCTCTCTCTCTCTCTCTCTCTCTCTCATAAATCGTGATATTGCTTTAACTAATTCCTACTTTAGTTTTATCCTGAATGTATTTTCTGCTTTCTATTTTCATATAAGTAAATTTAGTCAAATTTCCATACCTTTCTCAATTTCCTTATATTTCCTTCTACTCTAGGACAGATCATATAAACAGGGCTTCTTGTAATTTGGACTATTCTGTTGTTCATTAAGGAATTAAAATCTTTTTCTTTGAAAACCATGTAGAACACAGAAAACGGAGAAAGGTCTGTTTTCTTTAGAAAGCTTAAAGGAAAAGCGTTTATCAACATCAAAACTTCTCGCAACAAAAGTCGGGATCGCTGGACGTTCCTCGTCACTGACGCTGCTCTTCAGTTCAGGAGAAGACAAATAAGATCTCGACAAATAAGGTATCAGCTTCTTTCGTGTCCCTTTTACCCGCGTTCTTTCATTATGAGTATCACTGTTAAGGTTTGGATTAGGGCGGCCTTATGCCAACACGAGTCTATCCAAGAGCATTAATAGCGTCATTCAGATTAAAGTAATTAATGCAAGTCTTAAATAAATGAAAATAAGACAAGGACACAACGAAACGGCGTTCTGGGAAAATATGCGTCAAATCATTAATAAAATTGCTTGCGAATTTCCAGTTATAAATTTTTCTTCATCAGAAAAGATTTATTAAGATACGGAATAAACTCAAGGCTTATTTATTATTTATCAGTTACATCAACTTTTTATGCTTCGGTGTTGTTTAAACAAAAAAAAAGTACAAAGACAATCAAAATAGTAATAAACATTTTCACAAATAGACGTTTGATGACATAAGCTAGTACCCTTTACCGAACACTGTTTACAAACTTAAGCTAAAGTCTTTAATTAATCCAAAAGAAAAAAAAAAAACTTCTTGATTACGTCTCCTTTTGTCTGTCGAGGCTTAATGAAGACGAAGACAAAAACATCTACGACCTATTGAAGTCGGTTTCTTGATTACATGACAGCCGAGTCAACAAACAAGGCATTGAAGAGAGCCATTCGTTGACTGGTAGCCACTGCGGGTGAACGGTTGCTCCCATTCATCGATGTTCACTTTCCTGTGTTATTAATTCCTTTCCTCAGTCTGGACAGCGAAAAATTATATATATATATATATATATATATATATATATATATATATATATATATATATATATATATATATATATATATATATATATATATATATATATATATATATATATATATATATATATATATATATATATATATATATATATATATATATATATATATATATATATATATATATATATATATATATATATATATATATATATATATATATATATATATATATATATATAATATATTCATTATTGGCTGTCCAGACTGAGCAAGGGAGATATTAACAAAGAAAATACATAAAATCTTTAAAGTACAGTAATATATAGAATGACACGTTTCTATAATCACTTTAAAGATTTTATATATAAATATACATACTGTAATATTTTCTAATTCCCTGTTCAGTTTTACATACCAGTAACTGTGAGAATTATAATATATATATATATATATATATATATTTTTACGTTTTTCCGTGGTTTTAGTTTGAAATATGCTCTGTGAGACAGGTAGCAACAATTTAAGTTAATTTAGCCTTGTGATTCTGACTTCGTGGGTGGGAAAACGTAAAAAAAGGGAAAACAAAGGAGAATTTCATATGAGCATAGGGCTCTTGTTACTGAGGGAAATATTACGTAAAACACGTGGGCAAATTTAAAGGAGTGTATTTACATAAATGATATCAGTACGGAAAGAGGAACTCAAGTAGATTACTATCCTGAAGGAGATTCCTACGGGATTGAATGAAACTGGGGATTCACACGGTCCGAGAAGCTTCCACGAAATAGGATCCCTCTGAAATGAGAGATATGCACATTATACGCCAGTAATGAAAATAGACAAAAGAATAATGAATTCGAAGCTGCACTGAGGGTGCCAAAGGAGTAATAAAGAATTAATACTGCCGATGCAAGAGGCGCACGGACATTAGACAAGGGAGATTTCTGGCTTTCTCTTTAAGAAAATATTACGAGACAAAAGCGTGACTGAAATGGGGCTCTTCAGGGCACTTTACCTTAGCAGATTTTCGAGGGCGCGTAGAAGGCGGTCCGTGGATGACTTGCGATTTCCGAGGGCGAGTTTCTTCCACGTGGTGAGATGCAAGGGCTTCCGTAAAGGGGCAAGGCGATGGGGACTCCTCGAAACTCCAAGCAATGGCGTGTGGGCTCGAGGAATACGGTCGAAGGACACGAGGAGAAGTATACTTTGAAGGGGCCACGTGGTTAGGATGCAAGGGCATCGATGGGGCCAGGTGTTGGGGACGTCTTCACAAGTTCACTCCATATCTTCCAGCCCGCGTGTGTGTGAGACCTCGTGGGCTTTTGCCTTTATCCCCTCCTATGGGGCAGGGGGGCGTCCATCACAGATGCTTTGACTCATTGCACCTGCTGCCCCGTAGGGAGGTTTTGGCCTGTAGGAGAAACGCCCAAGCCAGATTACTTTTGCCTCGAAGGAAAGATCTTTATCAAAAATGGGAGCGCCTTTAATCTTTTAACCCTTGTTTTTAAGTCGATAGACAGATGGTCTATCGATCGGCCGGCTAGCAGTAAATGAACAACCAACAACAACAAAGGAGGGGAGGTAATTTGCTAGCGAATTCTTGCTAATCATAATACCTCCCCATACAAGATGATGTACATACCTCCTTCCGGTGTGTACATCGATATTCAAGAATGAGCGGCAAATGCTTTACGTTACTCTACATTCTGCCTTGCAATGAACTTTACTCCTAAGGGTTTTATGAAGCTGAGACATTACTTTTAATAACACATTGGGACAATTTTCGTTAACAGGACGCAAAGTGATTTAAACACTTGCAAAAGAATAATTACTTTAGATTTAGTTACCCACTGTAACTTTATAAAGTGACTCGAACAATTGTGAATTAATTAAGATTATAGGACCACGTATATGAGGCTATGGCCAACAAATGAAAAGAAATGGTTATTGTTCAAGAATTAAAATACACGGTTACTTAATTTTAGATAAAATGCATGCGGTTAGTGCAATCTGCCTTGAAGAGGCTGTGTAAATGAAAAACAGCGTTTATTTTTGTAAATGACATCCCCTTTTACACGATACTGTAATGACTATACATATTCGCATTGATAATTTATCTTCGTTTTAACGTACTTGGCTCAGCTATCGTTCAACGCGAGCTGAGGGATGACCCACACCGGGAATTTGACAGTCGTGTGCGGGCGAGAGTATTCGCGAGGTTTTAATTCGCTAACCTTAAACTACGCTAATTTTATGCGTCTACTGCCAACTCAATGTTATGACGGGGCGAGCAGACAAAAGATGTGGGGTAGGACAAACAGCGATCTTGGAAGGAATGGAAGGGGAAAAGGGATAATAATAACAAAGGAAAATTACCAAGACGTTACGAATGAAACTTGACCGCATATGAAAGGCGGGACACGTCTCTCAGAGCTTACTGAAAGGGCATTTAAATCACAAGGGCAAGAGTTTATGACTCATGATTCATTAAAATAAAGATAACTAAATGACTAAAAGAAAGTAAATGATATTGGCAGAAGAGCTAAGGGAAAAGAGTGAGGGTTTTATTGTGTTAGGCGGGAATCTATCGTCCCACGCCTATAAATTACGGCCCGGACTATCACTTCAGTCCCAGGGCGAGGAAAGTGCACCCGAAGGGCGCGACTCCTTCAGGAGGGCTGACACGCACTCCCGGTGCCAAGGTATGGGCGCAAGGGCGTGCCACTTCTCACTCTGTTATTCTTAATGATTTATACATTGTGTGGGGAATGGTATCCCGTATTTAATTGCCTCTTGTGGGGATAATTTAAGGGAAGATTAATAGAAGGTGATAAGAGATAGAAGTTCTGAGGAACGGAAGAAGATAGAGGAGGGTCTGACATCCCCTTCTGGATTAGGGGGTGCCAAGACCTTCGAAAAATGAAATGGTGGCACAGGTGCCATGGGAGCTCTAGAGCTCTTTGTAAATTACCTGGAATGTCCCACGCCCGTGGTAATTTCGCCTCGAGTCTTTCTAAATGGGACAGTCGTCCTCGGCCGGGAAGCGGAGGGCCCGCGACCGGAGGGCGGCACGGAGTACCACCTGGGCCTGCTGATGCGACAGCTGACGCAGGAGTGTTCGTGCGGGTTCTACCATGATCCGTCGCGGCTCTTGTAGTTCATCGGCCAAGTGAGATATGGCAGAATCCTGACTTGCAATTGCGTCGGCGACGGGCTGAGGCAGAGAGGAGGCGGTCGGGGTGGGCGTGAGCGGCTCGCAGGTGTTGTTGACCAGCTCAGGCACGGGTTGCGAGGCCGCACCTGCAGGTGAGCTTCCGCGGTGGTCGGGAGGAACCGTCTCTCTGACCGGCGCTGGTAGCGGTGCCAGGCCGGGGAAGAGAGGGGGTCCTGAGTTGGATCCCGTGAATGGAGATCGGCGTAGCGCTCTGGCGCTGGCACTAGGGGCAGAGTCAGGCGCTATCAGAGGTTTCTTGGGCTCGTCGGTCAGGACGGACGAAGCTTGGCCCTGCTCGGGGCATGCAAGTGGCACCGGCAGGAATTTGGCATCTCCTGAAGGGGAGATCTGGTTGGGGCCCTGGCACTGGCACTGAGGCAGGGCCGGGCACTGGAATGGATCGGGAACCGATCGAGGGGGCCACTGTACATCGTACTCAGGTGGCACTGGTGGGGACCGCACGTCCTCCTGGTACCGAGGGGGCGCCAGTCTTGGCTGAGGAGAAGCGGGGAGGATTACTCGCGCCGGCGGAATGATTCGGGGAATGGGGACCCCTAGATTGTCGTGATTTCGGTGGGGACTGAAAGTCCTGTCCCAGGATGACGTCATAGCCTCCGGGGAGATGGCTTGCTACTGCAAGATTGCAAATTTTGGATTGGTGAGGTCGTGAGACTCTCAATTGGACCGTAGGGAGTATCATTTTAAATTGATTTATTCCCTCGATCGCGGACGAGTCTTCGTCTATTGACGATAGCTCCGAAGGGGAACTCTGTCCCTTCGGATGAGGGAGATTTGTGCGCCGAGTCCTCGAAAGCAGTGACTCGGCTGCGCTGGCTCGCTACCTCGTGGAGGGCCACGTATACAGGCCCTTCGGCGGGAGGGCCTAATGACTTGGGATCTGTGACGGCCAAGGCGACGGTGGGAGTAGTTGATTTATTATTGCGTGGGCATTTTGCCCATGCGGGAGAATGGCCATAGACCTTGCACGCCGTGCAAAAGGTCTGGCTAAAGTCTTTCGCGCTGCTGCCCCTGTGGAGGGCGCAGGCGAGTTATTTGTCGGTTTTCCGGGAGAGAGAGGAGCCGGTTTCTTGTTCCGGCACTGTTCGGAGGAATGCCCCGTTTTCTTGCAATAATGGCAAGCTAGGGGCTTGCCAGTTCCCATTTTTGTGGGAATTTGAACCTCCGAGGAGGACGGGGATTTATCTTCCGCCCCATGGATCCTTCTTGAGGGTGGTGGGTTTCCCACATATCTGCTATTCGGCAACACTCGGTGAGTGTTGCTGGGGCTTTTTCCACTATATGAGTGGCGAGGCAGGAGGGGCGTGGCGCAGGAAATGCTCGAATTTAAACCGCTCGGTACCTCGGCGGTGTTAGTGGCTCCTTCGGAATCGAGCCATTTTGTCAACGCCCGCTCTGAATGATACGCCCAATCGGACCAAGTCTGGCCTGCTTCTCTGGGCTGCTCTCTCAACGTCTCCTCCACCGCTCGGGGTAATCTCGTGCGCCTTCGTAACTGCTTGGCGTGACGGCTTCCCAGTTTCCCGATCGTCTGCGGGAAGGGCGTGGTAGGCAACGAGGCCTTTCCGCCCAGGAATTTAGTGAGAACAAGGGAGAGTTCCGCGGGGAGATCGCAGCACTCCAGGACTCGTTCGGCCCTTTCAAGCCATACTTCGGGTTCGGACTCGGTCCATTTTGGCATGAACGAGTGAGCTTGGCTGAGGGCACTCATCCCCGCGGCAGGGGCGGGGGGTGGCGTGCTGTCGTTCTAGCACCTGGAGCTCATGGGCGCGTTCTCTCTCTCTCCTCACGTTCTCTCCCCTCTCTGCACGTTCTTTTCCTTCTCTGCACGTTCTTTTTCCTCCCGTTGTTCTTGAGCGATTCGTTCTCTCTCTCTCGTTGTTCTTGGGCAATTCGTTCCCTCTCTCTCTCTGCACGTTCTTTATCCTTCTCTGCACGTTCTTTTCCTTCTCCCTGCTCTTGGGCAATTCTTGCCCTCTCTCTCCTCACGTTCTCTTTCTCTCTCCTCACGTTCTCTTGCTCTCTCCGCCCTTGGCATCGTCCACTCGCTCTTGAACCCATGCTCTCAGATCTTGCCCGATAGTCCCATGTCCTTCCCAGCGGACATGTAGAATTTGAAATCCTCGTTTTGTTGGGCTCTGGTATTAGCCATTTTGAAATAATGGTTATATGATATGTCTGAAAAGACTCAGGTTGTCTGAAAAGACTCAATTGCAGGAATCTGAAACACTCAATGGTTCAGACTGCAGGAGAATGGATCTGTCTGAATAAGACAGGTGATTAGTAAGTCTGAGGAGACTTTTTGTTAAAATTTGATATGTCTTGGAAAGACGTGGGTGTTCTTGGCGAACGAAGTCTAATATGCGTCTCGGAAGACGCGTGTTGGATTTTGTCACGCTCGGACTTGGCCGGCTGTAGCGTGAAGTTAAGGAGTTGTTCTAACGAACTAGAATGATCAGTCCTGTAAGGGCTTAGATGTGCCACGTGAACTACACTATATAATGTCTCAAAAGGACTTAATTTTTGGGTTCCCGAGAGAATGAGAAATTCTCGCCACGTGCGACGTAGAATTTTAGGAGTCTTTGAGGACTGGAATTTGGAGAAATTCTCGCCACGTGCGACGTAGAATTTTAGGAGTCTCTAAGGACTGGAATTTGTAGAATTTGGAGGAATTCTCGCCACGTGCGACGTAAATTTTAGACGAGAATTTTAGGAGTCACTTAGGACTTGAATTACGATTCGTCCCTTAGGACTTAGAAATTACTAACGGGAAACCCAAAGAAAAATGTATGCTGGGAAATGAATGGGGAAAAAAAAATGCTACACACGCGGGCATGGGCGGGGTGGGGTGCAGGTCGTCTGGCCAACACCGGAGGTATTTTTAGATTCTGTGTGAATGAACCCGTATATTTATATACCGTCTGGGATTCCGGGAATTTCCCAGTCGTCTGAGAGGATAACAGTACAACGGCCTAGTAATTTTCCCTATAAGCGGAGTTTAAATTTCGCTTTCCTAACACCTAACTCGAATTCTAACTACACTGAGAGAATTTCAGCAATGCAAGCTGACTTCGTCGTGTCCCACGTGGGAATTTATTCGCGCCTAAATAACAGTTCGCTAATTCGAAATGTGAAGTAAGAGTTATCACAGAGGAATTTCTTTCGCACTATTCCTCGAAGCAAGAATATGGTAAGGATTTTAACACAGAGGAATTTCGCACTATTCCTCGAAGCAAAGGATGGTTAGCACTGGTTATTTCCTAACTACCTATCCTGAAAGGCATGCATTAACGAATCTAATACGGCGGTTCTTTTCTCTCAGTGATTACATGCGTCCCTATTTCTAATTCCTAGGAACAGTCACGATTGTAAAAAGGTTTTGCTAAGATTAACACATTACTTACGTGGAATTTTCTGGATCTGTGTGCTGGTTTTACACAAAAGGTTCGTAATTGTCTCGTACCCAGCTTAGCTTTGCTAATAGCTGATCTGGCAAGTTGCAAATGCAATAAAGCAACACTAGGGAACTGCAACTGCAAAACGAGATCTATGGCCAGGTCGCCATTTTTACGTTTTTCCGTGGTTTTAGTTTGAAATATGCTCTGTGAGACAGGTAGCAACAATTTAAGTTAATTTAGCCTTGTGATTCTGACTTCGTGGGTACGGGAAAACGTAAAAAAAAGGAAAACAAAGGAGAATTTCATATGAGCTTAGGGCTCTTGTTACTGAGGGAAATATTACGTAAAACACGTGGGCAAATTTAAAGGAGTGTATTTACATAAATGATATCAGTGCGGGAAAGAGGAACTCAAGTAGATTACTATCCTGAAGGAGATTCCTACGGGATTGAATGAAACTGGGGATTCCAGACACGGTCCGAGAAGCTTCCACGAAATAGGATCCTCTGAAATGAGAGATATGCACATTATACGCCAGTAATGAAAATAGACAAAAGAATAATGAATTCGAAGCTGCACTGAGGGTGCCAAAGGAGTAATAAAGAATTAATACTGCCGATGCAAGAGGCGCACGGACATTAGACAAGGGAGATTTCTGGCTTTCTCCTTAAGAAAATATTACGAAAATGGGGCTCTTCCAGGGCACTTTACCTTAGCAGATTTTCCGAGGGCGCGTAGAAGGCGGTCCGTGGATGACTTGCGATTTCCGAGGACGAGTTTCTTCCACGTGGTGAGATGCAAGGGCTTCCGTAAAGGGGCAAGGCGATGGGGACTCTCGAAACTCCAAGCAATGGCGTGTGGGCTCGAGGAATACGGTCGAAGGACACGAGGAGAAGTATACTTTGAAGGGCCACGTGGTTAGGATGCAAGGGCATCGATGGGGCCAGGTGTTGGGGACGTCTTCACAAGTTCCTCCATATCTTCCAGCCCGCGTGTGTGTGAGACCTCGTGGGCTTTTGCCTTTATCCTCCTATGGGGCAGGGGGCGTCCATCACAGATGCTTTGACTCATTGCACCTGCTGCCCGCAGGGGGAGGTTTTGGCCTGTAGGAGAAACGCCCAAGCCAGATTACTTTTGCCTCGAAGGAAAGATCTTTATCAAAAATGGGAGCGCCTTTAATCTTTTTAACCCTTGTTTTTAAGTCGATAGACAGATGGTCTATCGATCGGCCGGCTGGCAGTAAATGAACAACCAACAACAACAAAGGAGGGGGAGGTAATTTGCTAGCGAATTCTTGCTAATCATAATAATATATATATATATATATATATATATATATATATATATATATATATATATATATATATATATATATATATATATATATATGTATACTTTTGCTATCTTACTTTTCACTGTTTTTCTAATACATCCACACACTGTATATATATATATATATATATATATATATATATATATATATATATATATATATATATATATATATATATATATATATATATATATATATATTTTATACATATATATATATATGTGTGTGTATATATACATATATGTATATTATATATATATATATATATATATATATATATATATATATATATATATATATATATATATATATATATATATAATATATATATATATATATATATATATATAGAGAGAGAGAGAGAGAGAGAGAGAGAGAGAGAGAGAGAGAGAGAGAGAGAGAGATCTTAAAAATTATTTCTGTGCCCGGTGGGATGGGGAATACCCAGTCGAAGTAATCTCTCTCTCTCTCTCTCTCTTCATATATATATATATATATATATATATATATATATATATATATATATATATATATATATATATATTTATATATAAAGCACTGCTAGGTCAACAGAGGCATCATGGCTTTTAGGGAACTCTTCCACTCGCCCTTTTTCGTCTGGTGAGAGTGAGAGAGAGAGAGAGAGAAACGATTCCTCTCGTTAAAAGGTGTAACATAAAGCTTTGTTAGCAGAGAGGGAGATGAAAATATATGAGACCATAAAGGCAGGACAGATGTATAATGTTCGATAAGCAACAGAGGACCAAGAACTCAGTAGAAACTACGAAGTGGAATAGACACGGAACGATTTGAAAAAATGGCGCGATTATTATTATTATTATTATTATTATTATTATTATTATTATTATTATTATTATTATTCAGAAGTTGGAAAAGCCCATTTAGGCCAGTGGCTTGAGATTCAAGCTTCCATAGAATATGGTGCTCATTAGAAAGAAGCAACAGAAGGTAATGGGAATTGCAGAAAGACGATACCACTTATTAAGAAAGAAAAAAAATAAATAAACAAATTAACAGACAGATAGAAAAATGTAAGTAAATTATTAAAATGCAAGAATTGTATTAGGGTAGTAATGCATTACGAGGAGAATGAAAATTTGTAAGTAAATTATTAAAATACAAGAATTGTATTAGGGTAGTAATGCATTATGAGGAGGATGAAAATTAAAATGTCTTTCGCTTTATACGATAATTAGAAAAAATGGGTGATGAAATCAGAAAATATGTGCTGCAAAAAAAAAAAAAGCTCTAATGGAGTTTTGATTAATAGCTGAATCCGGTTAATGGAAGCATTTCCAGGAAACCAAAACAAAAAAAGTATATTTAATTTACATATGCTGGAAGAGGACTGGTTTAAATTCCTTTCCAGTTGAGGCATAACCTCAGTAAGGCTTGGGCTGCCAGCGAGTGAGTTGCTTGAATATAAAAGTCAGAGAGACAGAAATCATAAAAGTAATTTTCTTATTGCTAAAATTCCCAGTATTAAGTATAAGGAATAAAGAAAGTAAGATCTTACCGAAGCATGTTTCTAACGCCATTCAGAATCACTTTAAATCAATAACCAATTTCACAGATATATTTAAAGTCAATAAAATCATATAAACAATACTTCACCACGCACTCATGATTAAAATTCTTTCACAGTTTCAGAATTTATGGAGTGGATATAATGTTTAATTTTTCTTAATAAAGATCGGTTGTTTCATTGCCATTTATCTGGCGTCACAGTGCCAGGTTCAATGATGCTGAATCATAAAACGAAAACAGAAACACAAAACTAGCAACACAGTAAAATATGGAAATTGGAAAAGAACTTACCCCAAAAGCAATGAATTGCCTGAGACTCTGTGATTTGGCCCACCTCTGGAAATGCTCTATATATTCCAGAATTCCTTCTATAAATCCCCAAAGCACAGAATGGATCCGTAACAGTCACTGAATCCAATTTCCGGAATGCCTTGTTTCGATTTCAAACATTTCCAGATTACCTCGACCAGACACGCCTATTTTGTTTGCATGTTTATTTCGTAGTATATCGTTTATTATATATTTTGTTTGTTTTTTTATACATCAAGTTTCCATGGGTATATATATGTATATATTATGTGTGTGCGTCTGTGTGTGGCTGTTTGTGTGTTCGTGTGTCGTGCGACTGTGTCGTCAATAGTGATGTCCAAAATGCTCAGAATAGTCAGTTTTTCTGTTTTACTTTATATGAAATATTTTGCGTTATTATGGTGATTAGCTAGGCTACAGTTTTCAGAGGTTTTACACAATAAATAAACCACAAAATCACGAGTGCCTATTGCAGATGCATAGGTTACAAAAATGTATTGAATTCTAGCAATTTAAAAAATGGCGGGTGATCCAATGTGAATTTATTCAGTCGATGGTCAAAAAAATCAATGTGAATTTATTCAGTCGATGGTCAAAAAATTAATATAAATGAATGAGCACTTGCTTCCGGAAAATCTTTACCGATCAGATTAAAGAAGAAAATGACAGCTAAAAAGTATCGACTTTTTTTTTTTTAATTCAAACACAGAAAATTTTCGAAACGCGTTATTCCCTATGCGCTTCGAAGATCACGGATTAAATAGGTAAAGAAATATTCAGCCTATTTTTTCTGTATCCAGATTTACGAAAATTAGCCCAGGGTTTTACGAAATTAGTTTAGCAGTGTGACGTCATCTTTTTTACGGAAGGTGATAGTCATTTGTCAGGCGGAAGAATATTTTTCAGTTCCCAGAATCTCAGGTCTTGTTCACCGTGAAAATGTCAAGAATTCGAACTATTTTGTGGAATCTTTACTGAAAATTTTGTTTTAATCGGTTGTGGTAAATTGCAGGTTATATTAATGTAAGTTTTGTGAATAAAACTAAATAGGTTATTACAGGGTATAGATTAATACATTAGCCTAGGCCTATGTAGCTAAGTGGAAAAGTTCATGTCGCTCACTGACTTATGGAAATCCCCGTATATTGTTGTACGCGAAGAACCTACAACTGGTAAAACTTTTTGACCACATAGCCCCGTAGCAGGTTAGTGCTGTCAATGAACCTTATGGGGTGCACTGTAGCCATTACTAAAGGTTCTTTGCAGCGTCCCTTCGGCCCCTAGCTGCAACCCTTTCATTCCTGTTACAGTACCTCTGTTCATGTTCCTCTTTCATCCATCTTCCTTACCAACGTTTCACAGTGCAATTGCGAGGTTTTCCTCGTGTTACATCTTTCAAACCTACCTATTCTTAATTTGACTTTCCAGGGCAGAATGACCTCAGTTGGTCCCAGTGCTCGGCCTTTGGCCTAAACTCGATATTCCATTCCATTCCATTCTATTTAGTCTCACAGAACCCCACGTGTTTGTTAGAGAGGAATTCAACTTGAAATCACGCCTAGCCTACAAATACTAACCTGTTGCAAGTTAGGCCCATGGCCTAGACTATATAAATCCAACTAGTCATTATTCCCCTGTGATGAAATGTACAGTAGTTTTGATAATGTAGGGTTTTGGGTTTGCAGATGCCACAGAATAATTATGCACTTGTTATTCAGTTATGCACAATGTCATGTTGCAGGCGGGGACATAGGTTAGGTAAGGATGTATTCCTGTTGGAATATGTCTTTAATCAGCTTTTAACTGCCCAGGACCCATGGAAACAGGCTTAAAGTGTGCAACTCTTGTGGCTTTTTTTACCAGGGCTTCTGGTACCTATGTCTAATGGAAGTGGTTTTGCTGATAAAGGTCAATCACTGATAACACCATCATTCCTAGAATGATACAGAATAATTTTTTTATAGGCAAGGTTAACTCGCAACACTTTTGGCAGACCAATGGGCATCTTTCATGATGCCCAAAATAACCATAACATAATACTGGGCAATAGACACTAATTATGGGTAATGAAAGGTTGTACCAGTTTTATGGGGCCAAACAGCAGTAAATCTTACCAGTAAAAAATAAGTTATTTCATAAGATTTGGTATTTGA
This sequence comes from Macrobrachium rosenbergii, assembly GCF_040412425.1. Lineage (NCBI taxonomy): Eukaryota > Metazoa > Arthropoda > Malacostraca > Decapoda > Palaemonidae > Macrobrachium > Macrobrachium rosenbergii. Next base: position 45,651,747 of record NC_089795.1, read on the forward strand.
GTGAGGTAGTGTTCCCTTTGTCCTTTTCCTTCTGTTTTGCCTTTCCTGCTGCAGCCATTACCACAAATGTAGAATCTCTTAAGCTTTAGGCTACCAAGAGACTGGCCCTTAGAACAGTGTAAAATCTGCCACATTATGGTCACAGTATCATATGTTTCTCACCTGAGCAGTTTCTTTCTTAAGCCTAGTTGTAGTTCAAGAATGTTATGTGTGCAAGTCTGTAGTTCTTCAGTTTGAATAGCCCAAGCCAAATTGGTTTTCGTGGATGAAATCAACATTTACCCTGCCCAGAATGACAGTTTTAACATCCTTACAATCAAATCTTGGCCATTAAACATCCCCGAAAATTTTTCATGTTACCTCAGCATTATGCTGCTGTTATGAAGATGCATCGCTTTGAACCCTTAACTGTGCACAAATGGATACATCCTGAGCTTGTCTGTCCTAGAGTCCCATGTCTTTACCTGGCAAGTAGGGGCTTCACCCCTTTAACATTGCGTAAGAGGATACATCCTATCCTAACTTTCCTTAATGTGATATAACCTATAGTGGCCATGTTAGATTATCATTTTCTTCCTTAACTATTTAACAACTAACCATCTACTGAAAAGCAGTAATATGCAGGATGTTGAAGTGATGTGTTTTCAGTTTGTTAAATGTGTCATGTGTATTGCAGGCTTAACTAGGTTATGTACATTCACATTTGCTAGGGTTGATAACAAAATGGTAATATATGACAAATCAGTGTTTTTTCCAACATTGGATTAAATGACTCGTTATCTAATGATGATGGAGGAGGTGTACTTTTCCCATTGAATGAGGACAACTTAATAATAATGGTATTGCAGTACACTCCCAGAACACCTGAATTAACCCCAGTCACTGACCAGCCCGAACTATATCCCATAATTTTACCCACAAAGTGGGTATTTAACTGTCAGCGTTACCAGCGCTGCAGGAAAATCTTGTCAAATGAGTTACTTGAAGTACCGTTGACAACTCTGCGGCAAATACCGCCGACAGAGGCTGACATCCCCAATTGTTTTTAGTTCACTGTGCTGTGTGGATGTATCCTGCATCAGGCGAACTTTTGATCTTTAGTCCGACCCCCTTATAAATATTTTGGATATCAGATAACGACTTGGACTGTTTTTTCATTGCCCTTTTCTCCTGGATTGTACTTTATTGACTGTTTTTGGAACTTCTCATGTTGACGGAAGTCCCAGTATTCCTTCCAGAGAGGAAAGATCTCAGACAGCCTCATTTCCATTACTTCCATCGGAAGCTCCACGTGCTGAAGCTAGCTGCTTGGAGATTGTCCAGCAAGCAGCCCGTCATTCAGGACTCTCTAAGGCAGTGGCTTGCCAACTGTCTTTCTGTCTGAGAAGTTCGACTAGGAAACTTTACCAGGCCAGGTGGGAGATGTACCGTAGTTGGTGCTGAAAAGAGGGTCATAGCATTTCACGCCCGTCCATCGCGAAAGTAGCAGACTTCCTCTTGTTTTTGAGAAAGAAAAAGAATTTATCTTATTCTACGATTGTTTGTTATAGGTCGATGCTCAGTAGCACATTCCGGTTTCATCTACCTAAGCTTTCGACCAGCAGAATTTTACACGATCTATTAAGGTCTTTTAAAATGGAGTGGCCAATTTTTCCGCTTCGGTCCCCCTCGTGGGATTTGGCGGCTGTTTTAAGCTTGTTAAGCTCTTCATCATTCGAACCCTTAGAGTCGTTGTCCTTAAGGCAGTTAACCAAGAAGGTGTTATTTTTAGTTGCTCTGGCTACAGCAAGAAGAATTGGAGAGATTCGGGAAGTTTCTAGGACGGTATCCTTTTCGGGAAGGATATTTTTCTTTCTTACTTGCTGGAATTTGTTGCTAAATCCGAATCGGAAATGAATCCTCTTCCTAGAGCATTTGAAGTTGCATCATTGAAATGATGCTGTGTCCGGTTATGGCTCTCAAAGTTTGTCTCGCACCAAGAAACTTTTGCCTCGTCCGAGAACCTTATTTGTTTCCCCTAAGTTTCCATCTCGTCCCGTTTCCGAAAATGCAATTAGTTTCTTCTTGTGAGAGTTATTAGTCAAGCCTCAGAGGGTTCTTCATCGCTTTCGAGCCTTCAAGTTCTTCATCCAAGGGCGCATAGTATCAGGAGAATGGCTACTTCTGCGGCCTTACTGAAGAATTTTTCGGTGTCAGCAATCTTGGAAGTCAGTGTCGGTTTTCACAATGTTCTACCTTAGAGACATTAAGTTTTCTTCGGAGAAGGATTACTCACTGGGTTCTTTTGTTGTGGCCAACTCGATTTTATAATTAGATTGATTGTAATGTCAGGGTGTGGGGAGTTTTTAGGTAGGTAATGGTAGTCTAATGAACTTAGGTGTGTCTGTTGGTCAGCGTTCATATTTAGAGTATTAATTTGTTGTTAGGCCTTTGAGGTTGGGGCAGATCCGGATGACCAGGTTGGATTATCTTCAACCTCTTCTGCACAGCCATCTGCGTCAGCAAGTGGTGAAGAACTTGAAGGTCCTGCACACTCAACTTCTCCTCCATACATGAGAGGCTCTGAATAGCCACATGGGAGGTTCATCATACTCCTCCATACATGAGAGGCTCTGAATAGTCACATGGGAGGTTTGTCTTTTCCTTCCATTAATGAGAGGTATAGAATACCACATGGGAGGCAGCTTAACTCAGACAGTACCTTTAGACACGAAACTGACATCAGGGTACTCTCTCTACAGGCATCCTCACCTACCGAGTTAAATAACCAGGTGAAGACACATTCATTTACACACAGTAGGTTGATTATAAGTTACCTGCTTTTCTTTGTCGACAGGTCGGGCTGAATTAGATTGATCACACCACCTTTAAAATTTTGTTAATCGGGCTAATTCAGGTGTTCAGGAGTGTATTGCAATATAAAGTTTTCATAATAAAACTAATATTGTAATACTTACCTGAGCACCTGAATGATTCCCACCCACCTTCCCACTTCAATTTTTGATAGTGGAGATGGTGGCCTCTGTCGGCAGGTATTTGCAGCAGCATTGTCCATTTGACAAGATTTTTCCTGTAGCGTTGGTAACGCTGACAGTTAATTGCCCACTTTGTGGGTAAAATTATGGGGATATAGTTTGGACTGGTCAGTGACTAGGCTAATTCAGGTGTTCAGGTAAGTATTACAATATTAGTTTTATTATGAAACTTCATATTTGCTGCACGAAGTATGAAAGTTTTGTTTATCTTATAAGTCCACTGTTGATGTTTTGTGTGAATCCTGTAACATCTGGGTCTTCCCAAGCTCTTAAGGCATATATAGTACACACAGCAGACAGTGCAGTAGTGCATCTTTCTGAAACTTGAAAACTTCCTGGGTATTTTAAGATTCTAACAGATTTCCCATAGAGACATTTGCTGAGCATTGCAATATAAGCATGAAAACATTAGCTTTATAAACTGATAATTGAAGTTTTGTTTGTTTGCATTCACAAGTAAATTTATTTACCGGAATAGTTGTAATGGTCTACTTATAACCTTACTGAATACAAAAACCGCTGTTATTATCAGTGTATTTTCAAGGCCTATGATGCTGTAAGAATATAAACTATTTTCTTTATTTGGCCTGGAGTAGTGCAACGTTGATATCCTTTGCAAATACCTAGTTGTGCAAGGAAATGTGGAAGAGTAAAATATAGGGATTCATTCTAATGTATCATACATTGAAGAGTCTTACCTAATTTGAGAGCCAGCCTGGGACACCACAGCTAAACATGACTAAGGGTGCCATAAATCAGAGAGTGAAATATAAGGATTCATCCTAGCCTTACCTAACCTATGGTCCCATGAACAACTGCCCTCTCACCCCTACCCTTGGACCCCCATTGTAACTTGACCTAGGGCACCTTAAATCTCACAGACAGTATTTACTTAGGATCTTTCCTAGATAATGAGCCCCAACAAGGCTCGGGGGTCATTATCAAGGAAAGATATTTCTTGGAGGTCGTTATCTAAGATTGGACTACTTGGGGGTCACTGTCTGGGAAAGATCCCCACAGATCTTTCTTTCCTGATAGTGACCCCCAACAAGGCTCGGGGATTGTTATCTAGGACTGATATTTCTTTGGGGTCGTTATCTAAGACTGGACTACTTGGGGGTCACTATCTAGGAAAGATCCTTTGCTTATAAACATTGGTTATTTTTACCTTAATCATCACTGTCTGCAAAGGGTCATTATCTAAGATTGGACTACTTGGGGGTCACTGTCTAGGAAAGATCCCCACAGATCTTTCCTAGATAGTGACCCCCAACAAGGCTTGGGGGTTGTTATCTAGGACTGATATTTCTTGGGGGTCATTATCTAAGACTGGACTACTTGGGGGTCACTATCTAGGAAAGATCTTTTACTTATAAACATTGGTTATTTTTTACCTTAATCATCACCGTCCCTAGACCCTTCCCAACCTAACCTGGCTCAAGTATAAGGTTGCACCGTCCTGTTTTTATTATACCATTTTTATTATTGCAAGACACAGGTATTCAAAATTGGTAAAACTATGTGTAAATTATATATTTAAAATCACTTAATTATTTTTAGAAGCTGTACACTAACATGTACAGTACAGCGTTCTATCTACAGCAAAGATATCTAAACTTCATAGACATCATTATGTTGAAAAATGAAAGCATCATCACAGCAAATGTATGCATGAAAGATTCATGAAAAATTTATTAAAGGAATTGTCTTTTAATAGTTGGAGATATTAGGCACCCATTTGCATGGTAATATAAACTATTAGAAAACCTTACATATTTATTCACAAACCAATATTGGTGGGTTCTTGTTGAGTGCAGACCTCATTTTAATCTGAACTATTCAACATGAAAAGTTAATGATCTCAGTTAATGGCTTACACTATAAGTTTAAAAATGGGAACTTGAAGCTGAGATATAGTGAGAGGGGAAAAGATAGGGAGAAAACATGGTACCTTTACGCCTCATGCTGTTCTCAGGTCCACATTTGCTACAAGACTTCCCAAAGTAGTAAGCACTGCGAGACATACATTCTAATTGAACAGTGTATGGTATACCTAAATCCAGGAATGGTTAAAATACTGGCAATAGCCATTCCTGGCTGTCCTATGACCCCAAGTATCTGATCTTAGGTGCAAAGAAAAAGAAAAAGAAGTTGATATCTGGTCCCCCTACAATATCATTACCTTGATATATCATACTAAGGGTCAGAATTAGTGTTACATTGCCCACCTAAATCTGTCAGAAAGTTATGTCATAGCAAATTTAAGATGGCCGTAATTTAGCTGTACCGCTGTCTCTAATGTGAAAGAGCAAACCAAACTTTTCAATGAAACCCTTGTTTACAGGATTCTAAAAATTATTTTTTTGCCATTCCACAATAAAATATTCAGTGATTGTGAGATAAATATGATGAAATTAAGAAGTTTATCTACAGTACGTTTCTCATTTGACCATTTGCTTACAGGAAACTCATCTAGATGTCAATACCCACTGGCCATGAGAGTAAGTGAGCTGTCTTACTTGGCAAGTTTAAGAAGCAGGAAACCATGGAGAAGGTCTTGCCTCTGTGGAACATGAAGTGTCTCAGATTCCTATAACGATGGACACTCTTCACAAGCAAAGGCTGTTTAAATAGTTTTGCATGGTGAGTATACTGTACATGATTCATCATACATCTTACACCTAATGAGCATGTTTCCTTTGAAGTTGTTGTGGGGTTCATCTATCAGCTTTCAAATACACTTTCTTTTAGTGGGGATGATACCCTTAGCACATGCAAAAGGTAATCTAATATTAGCTGCAGCAGAAAACTATAGAATTTCATTACTTGGCACAGGAGAAGCTACCCATAGTCATCACCAAACAGGAACCATGACTGACACAGAGACCTCAGTGAGATTGTGTGAATAATACCATTGATTTATTAAATGGTGCTTCACTAACTTCGCCCTACTTAAAAGTTACTAGAATAGCATAGGCTCATGTCATTGACATACAGCTTAAAAATTTTATAAAGTAAAAGTGCACAGGCCAGTTGTGTCGAACATTGGAATCACTTCATCAACAGTCTTCAAGACCTAAATTTCATAATCAATCAGTCATCAGTCATGGTCAGTCTTTGTATCAGACTTCACCAGTAGAACCCCAAATTATGTTATGTGGAGAAGGTGTCGAAGGTACATGTAATTTTGGTCCTAATCCACAAATTGAATTTTAAGAAACAGTATATGACAAATCCTTCAAAAGTGGAGTGATGCCTTCACCAAGCGTTATGCTATTGTTTACCATAAATCAAGTTGCCTTCCAAGGTATTAGAGGTAAAGGAAGGCATTATATATCCTTAACACCCAAGCTAACAAGAACCTCTCATATAAAATTCATTTAGTGAAAGACTGTTTCAGCCCGATACTGCTACTCTGGACCTGACGATATTAGATGTAAATGCACTATGATTGAGAAATGCTTCTAGAAATACAAAACTATTTACCATTAGTGTCAGAAACAGAATATGGTGTGATATAAATTTGGGTATACTGTCAAATTACCTTGACACCTTGATTTTGACAGGTACTTAATGGGAAAAAACTGGTCATTATAAGACTAGAAAAGAAAGCAGCAAAGGGAGGACATTTTCAAAATTGGGAGGTCTTCAGGGATAGTGTACCAAATATGACCCTTTATGGATGCTCTATCCAACTCTTTTTGCAGCTCCTCTGGTGGCAAGAGTTGAGCAGAAGTTTCAGCTTACCGTTAACCAAATTATGAGGCAAAACAGTTATGTTGGCTTCAAGTTATTTTTGAGTGAAATGAGTCATTAATTTTTTGTCATATCTGTGGAGTGAACTCTGATCCATATAAACATCTGAAGGGCCAGAGGGTGTAGAGAGAGTCTGATTTCTGTGGTTGAATTTAAATTCTAACAAAACATTCCCATGGGTACCTCACCAGAAGTTGAGTTGTTGAAAACCAGATGCTAGAAGACCATGAATATTTTAAAGTCAGTATCTTACTGTTCACAAAGAGCAGATTGATAGACCGCTTGAATTTTTTACCAGTATTTACCATGCTGGTATCAGGTTAGCAACAGGAGCTTCCAGGTCTTCATTAATTGTAAGTGTTCTGTTTAATTATGTAGATCGTAGGTAATGCAGAGGGATATGCCTTTCAGGTAGCAACGAGACAATTCAGTTGAAAAGTAACAAAGTTGCTCTTGTTGTTATTTTTAATAACCCTAGAACTATCATACCTGGCAATTCTGAGGTTAGTGATCTGGAAATGTGCATGATTCTGAATGTCGCTTTTTTCCATAATTGGAGTTATCTTCAACTTGAAGCTTCCCTTTTCACAGAATATAGCCCCCATAGTAGCCCATTGTTATTGGTTAGTGAAGCCAGAAAGCAGATGGAAACCGTAACTCTTGTTACTCAGACCTCTACATTTTTTTTCCAAGACTAAATTAGCTGGAGATTTTTTTGTTTTATAGTCCCAGAGGTAATAAACCATTAGTCAAGCTTACCTTGCCAGGTGTAGCTCTATTAAGGAGAAGCTGTGGCATAGGACTCCTTTTTTTATAAATCTTTTGATGCATTTTCTTGGAATTTTATTTATGAAATCACATTTGGGTTCTAATGATGACTAGGAAACAGGCTGATTGAATTTGTGAAAAAAAAAAAGTTTTTTTGAAAGGAAATTCTAGATGCATAGCAAAATAACATTTGAATATGAGTTTGTGCATTTTATAGCTGTAAAGAAAATAGAGGCGTGTTGTATTTGCATCAAGACCTGACGGCTTTGTATATGGGTCTAGTTATGTTATATTTGTTGTCTTGAAAGAAAGGGCATTTATTTGGGATGAATCTGACCTGTTGTTAAAGGTAGCTTATATCTCCGTGCCAATATGCGAGTTGGCATTCAAACAAAATATCAAATGGCTGCCCAGATGACTGCCTACTTCTGTTATCTACCAGGTGTGTTTCCAGTGTTTTAGCTTTTGTCAGAATTCTCCTTGCTGCCATTGCTCATAGGCGATTGTTGGTATTCTGTGAAGTTTTGGCTGTTTTGCACCTGTTTACGGTATTGTAATTTCATTTTCCTAGGATGTCTTCCACCAGAAGGGAAACCTATGTAGGAATGATTTTTGTTTAAGCAGGAGGTTGAAATTTGAAGTAGATCAACATTCGGTTTGTACCAGCTGCAGGGTACAGAATGTGATCTCAAAGTTAGATGTGGGGAATGTAGGGATTGGTCTGAGGACTATATACTTAAATATGTCAGATATAAGAAAAGAAGGGAAGCTGATAGATTGCTAAAGCAGTTAGTTAAGGTCAGGACTTTAACCTGTCAGTTCTTCCCTACCTAGTGTCCATTCATCTGTAGCTATCCCTACTCAGGCTAGGCATTTTGATAGTGCTAGTTTTGAGACTTCCTTTGTAGTTCCTCCTTCTGCTCCCCTTTCAGTTCAGGAAAAGCATATCAGAGTAGAACAGGGCATTAACCTTATTTTAAGTTTTGTTACAAGTTTAACTGAGTTCGTGGCAGGGAACCGTTGCAAATCCCCCCATAGTGTGCGTTCTTTTTCACGTTCCCCTGTTAGAAGTAACGTGTTGGTGCCCTCGCCTGTTCGTATCGCGAGCCTTGGACTGCCCTGCAATAGTGGGACTTTGCAAAAGAGTCAGCTACCAGGGAACCAGGTCTGTTTTCGGGGCAATGGGGTTCTGCACTCTCCAATACCTAAATCTCCCTTTTCACCGTCTTATTGGCCATATTTAGAATTAGTATATATACATATTAATATCCTTCTGAAGGCAATCATTTTCGCATTCCCTCTGTTTTTTCACAAACTTTGTCTCATAAAATGCGTTAGCCAAAAGATCGTTTTGGTAAATGTTAATCTTCGCTACATATGCGACTTCTGCTGTCATTGGCACCTAGTATGAGGTTGTTAGCACCTATAGAACTAATTATATAGGTATAGACAGTTTTATTAAAATTGTGTCTGTAGCGAGTTTTACTTATTCTGATGTTATGTCGACTCAGTCGATTGTTGAACCAATTTCTCGCCTTTTGTTCGTTCTAAACCTTTGTCTGCTACCCTATTCCCCTTCTCTGTCGAAATGCACTTTCCATTCTTTGCATGCTTTTTCTTCAGCTATCAGCAAATCTCTTACTTTGCCTTGATTACTGTTTCTCTCTCCAAATCTACCATGGTTACAGTATCTTCTGTTGTTTCCAAGCTAGATATTATTCTAGCTACATAGCTTTCAAAAGATGTGTCGTATGGGAATGCTCTCAAGTATGTTGACTTGCCTTCGGACAAGGCATGAAAGTTGTAATGCTTCTTTCCCTCTGCCTCCCAACATTTCCCATTTTTCATTTGCTGCCTCATTTTCTTTCATTTAGCTGACTCATGTGGACCGGCTGAGTTGCTTCAGACTGTCTCCCTTTCAAAGAGTCGTGGATTTGATGCAGTACTCGGCTGCTGTCTCCAGGTGTCACTTCCTGTCGCCCTCTGGCAGAAGAGTTTGAATCGGAGGATCTCCTTCGGTTTGAATGGTGTTTGCTGGAGTGTTGCGCTTCGCTGTATCCTCATTTACTTGTAGTTGAGGAAGGCAGCCACATAGAGAGTAGGTCTCGTTTGTCTTCAAGTATTTTGGCGCCCTCTTAGTATATGAAGAAGAGAACTCAAGCTTTCGATTAAGGTTTTGGGTGCCAGCGGGAGTTTAGCGAGGAAGAGTATTGGTTTTTAACTCATTTCTGATGCTGCAAGCTAATGTTATCATGTTTATACTAACTCGGTTTGGAAGAAGTGAGAACACTTTCTATATGCTTATGCTGCACAGGTTAAGGCAATAAGAGAGTATATATTGGTGCACATCTTGTTTTATACCTTTCAGGGGATAAGTTCAGCCCTCAGGTTCTGGTAGATGGCCAGTTGCAAGCTCCTGGCATGCTTGGAGAGACTTAGGAATGGAACCTTACATGGTGAAGGCAGTGAATGAAAGTTATGATTCCTTTTGGTTACCCTCCACTGGTTTAATCTTCTGTTGCTGTTCCTTTTTCTTCTCAGCAGAAGTCTCAGTCTTTAGTAGGAAGTTGTAAAATAGAGAAAATGAAATGGACCAGGCAGTAAATCAGTGGGATTTTACCTCTGACTTCCCTAGCTCCATAAGCAACTGTAGATTGGCGGTCATTGTTGGACACATTGAGACAATAACTTGAAGTGTTTGTCCCCATACTTTGGTTTTTCCAGCATGGTTTTAGTGACTTTCCAAAAGAACGATCAGATGTTTTGTGGATGTGCATCCTCAGTCACGTGAGTTCTTTCGAGGTGTATTTACAGAGGAATTTATTGTCTGTTCAAGGCGATTTCTTGGGTTCATGTACAGCGCCTCTATAAGTGTTCACAGGGAATTTGTTGTCCATAGGTGGATGGTGTCAATTTTTAGAAGCAAGAAATCTTTTCTGCTGAATCACTGGTTCAATTTGCCATCTCTGTCGACAGTATTCCAAAGACCAAGGACCTGTTGCTTCACCTGGCTCAGTCTCTGTGCATTATGATTTTCAGTCGACTTCCCTAAATCCTCCTCATTCATATCTAGTGATGTGGGGATGATACTTCAAATTTGCAGGCTTGTCTGTCAGAAGACGAGTAGGCACTTGCTTCTTGAATTTTAGCCCTGAAGGAAGCTTCCTAATTCGTAAGGGCTTTCTTTGTTAGGAAACATGGCCTCCCTTGGGATTTTATCAGAATAATCAGGCTCAATTACAATACAGTCTCAGCATAAGAGATTATGACTTACAGCTGATGTTCTTTAAATTTGTAAGGAATCCAGGACCATCATTGTCGCCATGTTCTGTAAGAGGGACTCTATAACCAAGAGTTGACCATTTTATTCTTAAAACCTGCGCCCAGGTTTTGCTTATCCCGCAGCCATGCAACACGAGACAAAGAATATTAACTAGTGTTGTTACACTTTTATACAACATAGAATGGTCAACACTACACCTGGTAAAATTTACTATGATGTCAGAGCAGTGGAAAGACCATCGAAGATGCCTAGCAGGTTTATCCTTGGTCAGAAACAAAGTCATAATGGAAAGTTTGCTTCTTTGAGTGAAATGAACAACATGCTATTGGTCTGATAATTCATTTTGTGGAAGGACAGTGTTTTTGGCGATTGGGGATTCAGAAAGAACAAAACTACCTATAGAAAGGCTATTATAATTGCAAGTTCGACAGCTGCTGTGGGATTAGAGGAGAGCTCAAATGTAGGCTTATTAGCATGCAGATGAACAGGAACAACCAGTCGATTACTACTCCTTTAGGGCCCACAGGCTTCAGCAGCAATGTTTTAACTTAAATTAGGCGTGATTCAGACTCATGGGCCTTCCCCCTCTATCTACTCTAAGGAAGTATTGAGCAAATTTCAAGTCCAAGAATTGCTTAGTGACCTGTAGAGCCCTAGTAGCCTCAGAGCAAATGATTTTCAAACTTTCTTTCTCTCTCGGTAGATGTCTCTCTTATTCTTCCGTTAGGGAGAAATCGACTCAAACTACAGAATTCCATGCATTTCCACTAACTTCTGCATCTCACACTTAACCACTTGGAGATGCTCAACTATCTCCTCCCTAGTAAGGGATTTTCAAAGGTATCATGGGATCTGTCCTTAATCAAGTGGAAAACAACCGATGGCCTTGTGTCAGAAGCAGTGGTTTGTGTATTGTTCAGGGTGCCATTCTAGAGGAATTTTCAGCACCTGGAACCTTGTAGACATCAAAGTTTAACTGACTTTTTTCACTGTCTATTTTCAAGGTTATTGTTCCATACTTTCCTCGGTTTTGCATCATGTGCTATTAGATGTGGCTGATGATCAGCACCTTAAGGTGTTGAGATTGGAGCCTCTTCATCTCAGTATCAGTCTCTCTCGGAAATTTAGGCACAGGTCTAAATTTTATCTGCAGATTCTTTTGAGTTCCTTTTTATTATTGACTATGAAACCACCTTTTGTTTAGCACTATTGGCAGTTAAAAGAGTAAATTTATTGCAAGCACCGTCCTTAAAGCTGTTGTAAAAGGAATGCTACTTTATCTTTTTGCCTTAGAGCTGAGAATGATGTTAAGGCTAAGTTTTTCAGAGAACTGTAAGAATTCAAATTTAACCTCTTTTGGTCGGGGGGCGGGAAGAAGACTAAACACTTCTCTGTCCAGTTGGGGCAATTAAAACTTATTTAGATAGGTTAAGCTTGGGAGAGGCAGTTATCCTTTTGTTTTGTGATTTTAGAAACCTAGAACATCTTTTTGGTTAAGCCTGGAGGAGGCAAAACCTTTTGTTAACCTTGTCTTTGTCAAAGGTTAAGCCTGGATAAAGGCAAAGTTAACGTTTTGTTTTGTGGTCGTAGAAAACCTAGTTGTCTTTGGCAATGGTTAAGCCTGGAGGAGGCAAAGTTAACTTTTTGTTTTGTGGTTTTAGAAAACCTAGAATGTCTTTGTCAAAGAACATGAAGTTCTCTGTAATGTATTTGATTAGGCTAGTGCATGAGAACTAGCTCCATCCTTTTACTTTTATTGAAGGTGAACATTCATAATATGAGAGCAACTGCAACTTCATTTAGTGTTGTGACAATTTATCACTTGAGGATGGGATTAATGCGGCACAGTAGAAGTGCAATTTGGTTTTGCCCACTCACTACCTTGAAGTATGCAGAATCACTAAAGCCCTTACCTCTACTGGTAGTGGAGTCTTTTCTTGAACCAAAGAAAAGGCAATTCTTTTGGCTCTTTGTTTTAAATCCCGAGTTTTAATATTTTGGGGAGCATGAAGGTACACATTTTGTTTAGGAGCGTACCTATATATCATAAAAGTAATTTTTTTTTTTTGTGACTGTCGTTTTATAGGGCTTTTGGACCCAGGCACAGGGGTCCCCTCACGCCGCTTCTGTTTCATTCTGGCTGAATTGAAGCGGTTTTCTCCACAAGGCTGCTCTTCGCTGCACACGTATGAGAGCCTTGCTCCCTGAATGGAATCCAACTTCTGGTGGTAGTAAGATCCAGAAAGGATTCCAGATCAGTTAAGAATGTTTTAGATTTCGTGCAAGAAACCTTTAGCTCGATTGGTTGAGCGGATTTTTGTGTATCTGCACTACCCTCTGTCCTCTTCTCAATGTGGGAATCAGCTAACTTTAACAGTATGTAAGATTCATCCCAAATAATATAAATTTTCATAATAAAATTTATTATTTGGATACTTAACCTACTGTTAAAGTAGACCCCACACAGCCTCCCCACAGCTTAGTGGGATGTCAAGGAGAAATCTGACAAAAGCTAAAACATTGGAAACACCTGGTGAACTAGAGTCATCCGGGCAGCCATTTGATCTTTTAGTTTGAATGCCGACTCGCCTGTTGGCTCGGAGATATAAGCTAACTGTAACAGTAGGTAAGTATCCAAATAATAAATTTTCTTATGAAAATTTATATATTGCTCTTCCGTAGCAGACAGTGATATGCATTTATAGTTTATTATATATTCAACATTTTAGTTTCTATTATAGTTATCTCATTTCGGTTGGTTTCATTTTAAGGTTTCTCTCTCTCTCTCTCTCTCTCTCTCTCTCTCTCTCTCTCTCTCTCTCTCTCTCACACACACACATCTCACACACACACATGCATTTTCTCTTACTTTCACCCAGTTCCTTTCACTTTCCCACTCTCATTGTCTCTCATTGTACATTGACTCTCTCTCTCTCTCTCTCTCTCTCTCTCTCTCTTTTCTCTCTCTCTCTCTCTCTCTCTCTCTCTCTCTCTCATTTTTATATGATTATTTCATAACAATTTTGTACAGAATGTTTCATTTTTTTCCATCCATCCCATTCACGATATTCATTTGTTAATCGTATAGTCTTCTTGCTCACTTGTAAATATACACCTCTTGGAAGCTTACAATGGACATGTGATAATACACCTAAAAGTTGATCAAGAATTTATCTCTTTATTTCTGTTAGATCCTGACTGTGCTGTGTAGAATCAAAATTAAATATTTTGTTTTGCAGTTATTATTAAGGCAAAAGTATTTACTTTTGATAGCGTTTAAATTAACGGACTATCAAGAGTATTTCCTTACGGGAAAACTGTCACGCTTATATTGTTAATGTCGTTATTCATTTCCAGGTTCCCTTTAGTAATGTTTTATCACTCCTGGCATTTCACTGGTTTTGTTTTCCAGTGATTTAATACGCCAAAGACAGGCTATTATTTATTTTTCGCTTTTTTATTTTTGTTTACGTTTCATTTTGTGTTCTTATTCTTCATTCCCTTTTCCAGAGAGCGAATAATGGCCAATGAGTGGTGGTGTCGATTCCTCTGAAACTTCAAGCGTTTTGATTTTGGTTTCTGGTTAAGATCTGGTTCAGCTGCAACGTTTTCAGCTCATGATGGAGAAATGAAGAATTGCAAAAATGGCCGCCAATCGTTTGACGCAAAATTGATTCATCATCTCATTCTTTATTTTTTGTAAATAAGAAAATGGAATCCACCAAAATCGCCAATGTTATATACAAAAACAAGTATATAATATACATAAGACCAGTAGAATGAAAATTGAGTCGCCTAAACTAAAAGCCTGGATGTGAAGTACTAGTTTTACAAGATTCCAAATATTCTGAAATTGACATTGGTGATTGGCCGTTTACTGATTATTATCATATTTTAGCTCACATCTTGATATTCCTCATAAAAATCGAGGTTGCTGTATCTGGGGAAAAGAATCATATAACATGAATTATTTCATTGTGAAACCCTTTTCCCCATTACTTTATAATTTCTGCATCAGTAGTTTGTATTCCAAGACATGTTCAGTATATAGGTTACAGAAAAGATAATACAGTAGCATTTTATATCAACGCCATTCAAAACACGAATGTATCTGATGATCTACAATTAATTAGATATAGACGCCATTCAAAACACGAGCGTAAAACTACAGTAACTATATAATAACAAACCATTCAAGACATGAACGTAAATTTTCTACAAAGATGTCAAAATTTATAATCGAAACGCCATTCAAACATCATGAACGTAAAAAGTTGTACTCTAACATTCCTAGGTTCCCCTCACGCCATTCAAATGATTTAACGTCAAAGATACAACTTAATTTTTTATTTTATTTTATTTATTTATTTATTTATTTTTTTTTTGCAA
The DNA here is from genome assembly GCF_040412425.1 of Macrobrachium rosenbergii. Classification (NCBI taxonomy): domain Eukaryota; kingdom Metazoa; phylum Arthropoda; class Malacostraca; order Decapoda; family Palaemonidae; genus Macrobrachium; species Macrobrachium rosenbergii. The sequence goes on from NC_089795.1 coordinate 45,666,978, forward strand.
TTTTGAAATTCTGTTTCCTTTTCCAGAAGGCGAATAATGGCCAATTAGTAACAAAATTGCAGTCCTCTGAAACTTTAAACGTTTTCTGCATAAATCTGGAGCTCTTTTCAACTAGTGGAATATCCAAACGTTTTGACTCATCATCTGAAATTTATTCAAATAAATTGGACCACAAAAACGCAGTCTAATAACCAGAGTACAAGAAGATAATTGCCTTGATTTCCCCAGGGTTGGCGATTGGCCATTTATCTGTTATTTATTCATTACATGTAATTACAGTTGAATCGTCTTCAGATCCCAAATATTCTTGGTCCCCATTACTTTATAATTTCTGCAACTTTGTATTCGTAAACTTGTAAATCTTGCCAAGACATTCCCGGCTCATTACGTAACGATGTTTGTCGAGTAGCATTTTTATAATAAATGTTTCAAGACACGAACGTAAATTACAAGATATTAAATGTACGCCATTCAAGACATACGAAAACAAACTTTTAATGCTTGAAGCATAAGGTAAAGTCGAAAAAAGGTTTCAGGATGAAGCTAGGTCGAATAACTGATATGTGCTTTTTCCATATGATACAGACAGTAATTTTGTATAAAAAGCATGAACGGTGTGGTCTGTATGTGTTTGTAAAGTGTGAATGGCTTATCAATATAAACGCCAGTTCTTAGAGAACCTTGTTTCAAAATTAACATTTTTATGCACAATGCGGGCAACCTTTTTAGCATTCTATTAGTAAACTAGTCATTTTTGGTAGTTTTTGAAAATTTCAGAGAGGCAGTATTGCTTACCGTCATGTCCAAATGGAGGGTAAAATTGTGTTATGTACACGCACACCTGTTGTAAAGAGTATACAATAATGAAAATTTGAAGAGAAATGTAGATTTTGAGAAAATAAAACAAAGCAAATTTCCGGACGTTCTTTTACTTAAATTTTAGATAATACCTACAAAATGTTAGGGAAGGTTACTCCATTTTTTTTAGCCCCAAAAAATTAACACATTAAAATTTTTTTCATTCTATGGAATCACTTTGCTAGTTTCAACGCCTCCAGGAGACGGCGAGTGTTCTCAGCATAAGACCACCAGACAGGCTGGCCACCGTCCATTTCAGAAAATGGTCCGCACTCTAAAGCCGTGAAGAGTGGGTTCTCTTTAGATACCTAATTGTTCACAGAAGGAAGGGACAATTTTCGTCCCAGTGTTTACCTTTTAAATATCTGAGTCTGTCCTGGAGAACTGAGTGTTCTCAGCATTAAGGCCACCAGACAGGTTAGCAACGTCCATTTCAGAAAATGACACACTAAGCCGTAAAGAAGTGGGTTCAGTCAGCACTTTGCCCGCTTCAGTTTGTCCGCTTCTGACGTCACATCAAACAAAGAACGATCGTGACAGGACAAGCCTTCGTCCCGTTTTCTCTCTGCTGTAGTTAGGGAAGGTTTTACCTAGAGCTTAAACACCTTAGTACTCGCCAAACCCAATGTGTTCCAGCAGTCGCAATAGCTCGAAATTTTGTATTTTCGTCCTTGACCACAGTACGATTAGTTCACAAAGACTGTCTACCTAGTAAAAATTTATTAAACCAAATAAATACTTTTTTATATAAGGAATAGACATCAAAGTTTCTGTTGTCCTCCGTAGTACTACAAGATACAGGCCATCACTCTTTACCCGATTTAAAGTGAACGTGGCTGGAAAGCTTTGCCGTCTTGCTTTTTCGTGTAAATTGAGTGGTGTCTATACAGTGTGTTTAGATTAAGCAACATAAACTTTGACATTTGTTCAGTATATAAAAATCCATATTTGTTCATTGGCGAAATAAATTTTCAAGATGAAAACGACTTTGCGGATACCTTGTACAAGCATGGTTGCCGATGTTGGAAAATTTTCTGCAGAACGCTAACACTTGAATTTTGTCCAGTTTATGCCCCGAGCAACTTGGGCTTTTTAATACTTGACATTAGCCGATTGTTATATTCCCAAGTTAAAAGAAAAGACATATTTGATGGCCCTCTGGTTGAGAAAAACCTTTCAGTGATGTTTTTGTCATTTCATGCCCATTCTAAGTTTGATGATTCCGTAATTTTACTGTAAGTTTTTAAGCAATATTGGGTTAGTTAATAATTGACTTTGATGTTGCTAGTTTCTAGCATAATATGCTAATGACATGCTCTCAATAAGACTGTTTGTGAAAGTTAACAGCGAAATATGGACTTAATCTTGCAAAAGCCATATCAGGTAATTAAATAAAGCAGTTTATCATGTACATATACTCTTCAGTTGCCTTATCAAGATGGAAAATTTTGCAAAAATTTGAGGACACTTAAGCCTTACACATAATGAGATCTACTGTTTTTAAGCTCTTGCAAGTCATCGAATGAAAATTTAGCAAAATTATTTAGGACTATTCAGGAAAAGTAAGATGTACACATGAGATCAACTATTTAAGTTCTTATCGAAAGTTATTTTCACTCTTTTCTCAAATTTACACAGGGTCATCTAGAAAAACTATAAAAGTCACTTAAACCAATTTATTTCCAAAGGGTTTGATTAACAAGTCATCCAAAAAATCTACAACAGATATGGTACTATTGGTTGCACTGGACCAGTCGCGCCAACCTCAAAAGGCAGACAAGACAGCGCAAAAGCCAGGCTCTCGCACAGTTCTCTCTCTCTCCATTGTAAGTGATTGAGTCGGGTAAAGAGGGAGAGATGCACAGCGAATGTTCTCATTATCTCTGCTTCTCCCGCCAACGAGATAATCAAATCGGACAGATGTCGCCTTCTACTGCACACGGACCATTGGCCTACTCTCAGATATCGTTGTTAAAGAGATTCACCAAGTTGCATTCTATTCTACAAAATCTATATACTGTATCATTTCTCCTAGTTGTTTTCTATGCTGCAAAATCTATAGAATATACTGTATCTCAGCTGCATTTTATCCTACAAAATCTATAGAATATACTATATTTCTCCCAGTTGGGTTATATTCTACATGATCTATAGAAAATATACTGTATCCCTCCAAATTGCATTCTAATCTACCCAATCTATAAAATATACTTGATCATTTCTCCTAGTTGCATTCTATATTACAATACCTACAGAATTATGTCATAATATGCAGTACTATTGACATGTCCTCAGACCAAAGCAGCTGATTGATAACTTTTAAGGGCTAATGCATAACGACATACATTCGGCATTTTTAACAGTTGTTCCAGTTCCATTTTCTATATAGCCAGCAAAAAAAAGTTTGGTGATAAATGCAAATAAGCATGTCCAAGTTAGCTTTTAATAAGTGGAGCATCGAAAGTATAACTCCAGTCCCTCTTCCATAAGGAACTAGGCATTCTAAGCCGCCTCCGTTCTAGGCTTCATGTCTTATTAAAAATTGATAATTACTATAATTACTACCATGATAATACGTTTAATAGCATCCTATGGGACAGTGAATCTTCATTTAAAAAGTCCCGAACACTATTTCGAGATTTTACATCTCGATAACTACTTTAAGGTGTGACTTGAAAGGGTACGATGTACTTCTCAACTCTGCAAGTTGTTGTACGCGTATTTTGAGATAGAGAGAGAGAGAGAGAGAGAGAGAGAGAGAGAGAGAGAGAGAGAGAGAGAGAGAGAGAGAGAGAGAGAGAGAGAGAAAACTTAAAAGCTAAAAATTGGAATGAAATGAGATGTGAATTTTAGGCTTAACGCCAAGCACTGGAACTTAGTGAAAACTTTAACGAACACTGTTACTTTAGGATAACGAACAATTAGACTTACGATTACAACTTCTTACTTACAAGGTTTGTACCAAAGAAATGAAAACCCATTTGCCGATATAAACTTCCCTACGTACACATTCGCGTGTGCTTGCCTACTCAATCTTTTTATTATATTCTAATTATTAATCATTTACTAAATGAAAGGTATTCATAAAAGTGCAAATATGGAAAAGCAATGGTCTTAAACTGTTCGTTTTATTTCATCTTCAAAGAATATAGGCATCAATCCAATTACGAAGAATTAAGCCTGACTGATAAACTTAATGGAGTGTTTAAATTTAACTTTCAAAAACTTAAAAAGGACTTTTCAAATGTGACCGAAGATTTTAATTGAAAATGACGTTGCAAACACAAAGACAAAAGACTAGATAACACACATCACGTAAAAGCTTCTTTCATGATCCCACTATTACTTTTATAAAACTGACTTCATATCTTGTTTCGAAAAGACATCTACCGTCTTATTTTAACTGAAGATGAACTTGTTTTTCCCAGATTCGGATTAATAGGTATGGAAAGACTTTGTTTACGTTAGTCTGCATGGTATTTTTCTAACATAGTTAAAAATTTTGAGAGAGGAATAGCTGCTTTTGCATATGATTGGCTTCACCAGAAAGAAAATGGGAACGTGAACTATCAAATTCTTGAAAGGGAGTTTTTAGAGTGGTCGATATCCTAACCAATTTAATATGTTTAAATGCTGAGCTCTCTTTTCATAAAACTGTATTCCATAACCTAACAAGCGGCGACCTGATCTTTTTTTAACCTCATGTTTTGTTAAGTATTATAATTTCCACTAAGTCAAGTTTTCATCACTACAATGGAAAGCGTTCTAGTTTAAAAACACTATAAAAGAATTGCAAGTTTATGACTCTGATCTACACACCATTTGACTCAAATTCTTTACAAAATAAATAAAATTTAATATTTTTAGACAAAAAATGCACTAATTTTCTCTTCACTAGGGGCAGCATAAGGGCTATAGCACGCTTTTAAGGTTCACATTGTCCATCGAAACACAAGGAAACTGGCGACTTCAAAAATTCCCTTTACACACATACTAGGTCAAAGGTTCAAGTTTGTCTTAGGTCAAGTTTTCCCGAGATAGGTAACAGAATTCAGACCAAAAATATTTCCATAAAACTATATTAAAACCACAAAGTGCATTTGACAATAATAAAAGAGACTTCTAAATAACTGACAAGATGCACCTCTAACGAACACAATAGCCATCAATTCGCAAAATGAGATAAACTAAAACATACATAAGCTATACTACTGGAAGGAGGAGCAACTTGCGACATGGTAAAAATGCAGATGGGAAATTTATCCCCATTCAGATCCAAAGGAACCAAGTTTATCAGAATTAAGCTAATAAAGAAGATATAGTGCTTCGATTTACCTGATTCTTTAAAATCAACTAAGCTATCAAATGAATCCAAAAAAAGGCGTAATCCTTTCAGTTCAGATTCAAAACACCCTTAGTCTCAGAGAGAGAGAGAGAGAGAGAGAGAGAGAGAGAGAGAGAGAGAGAGAGAGAGAGAGAGAGAGAGAGAGAGAGAGAGAAAATAATGTTTTTTTATTTTCTCTACAAACAGAACCTACAAACAGTGAACCTAACATAGATAAAGAAAGCAGTCTTAGCTTAAAAAATTCCGACTCGATGCTACTACTGTTAGCCATTCATTAAAACCTTTCATTACTTACATTACATAAATCAACCAGTTCAGTGAAGACACTGACTAAGGCACACCTTTGCCAAGGCCTTCTAGACATTCCCAAGTCGAACAGACCCAAGCCCAAAGTTTAATACTGTCTTTTGGAAGTTTAAATACAGCGTTTTCTTCAGTTTACTTATGCTACAAAAAATATTCAGTTGCATACTGACCCCCAAGCTTAACGGGCATTGATAGAAATATCTGTTCAAAGTTTAACCAAGGACATTAAGAGTTCATATTACACCCTTTACTGTCTTCCAAAACCTACCATATATTTTAGGAAATAAACTAGAAATCATAATACTAAAGAGAAAATTTACATTATCCGCCACCGTTCCTAGATAAATTCTTAGGTTTATAGATGCCCATGAAAGCCTTCAAATAAGGAAAAATATACTTTTGTTAACGAAACTAGAACTGAAAGCTCAACTAGGCATAGGAGAAACCTTAGTAAACTCTTCCAGAAATTTATATAGACCTGTGAAGTGACCTGTAAAATTTCATTTCCTATTTATAGCTACCCTAAAAATCATTTTTATATTGTTAATAGGAAGTCAAATGGAGTGCTAAAAAGAACGCTATTAGGAGTTTTATTTCATTTTGGACGTAGACTGTCTGTCTTATTAAGAGTCAGTAATTTATCATACCTTTCACTCTGTGTTTCTAACAAAATCTGATGCAAACCACCACAAAGTACGTTGTAAGAAAATGTTGATACAGTAACGGGCACCTCTACCAAACAAACAAGAGGAAAGCAGGACAAAGGAGCCAAACAAACAAAAAAATAAAAGACAAAGGCAAGAGAAAATCCCAAACAAACACTTACAGGTTAAAGCAGAACGAGAAGAAAACAACGAACTCTGGGTCAAAAATACCAAGTAAACAATCTTGTTGGCGTAAATTTGGAATTAGGTCTAAACGTGACAATAAAAATATATATATAGTTTCCACGCATTGAATGTTACCTATTAGTAACATTGGGAAGTCTGAGATTATGAAAAGCACCAAATTGAACGAAAATAAACGTTGCTATATGCCCTTATGACTGCAAAGAACTAAAAGCAATGTAACGGGAACCTGACCTGTAAAATGTTGGTCTACCAGGGGGGCATTTTCTCTTCTCATTTTCAAAAAAAAAAACTTTATACTTAAAATTTCATAAACATCTAAAATTTTGTTTTCATCATCTCATGAAAGTGTTTTGTCTTCTCAGTTTCATAAAAATTTGACACATACTAGAAATTGTTTCCATCATCCCAAGAAATTTAGATAATACAATTCATAAAAAAAATTCCAATCCTTTAAGTGAAATTTAACTAATCAAAAACTGATATTAACACTAATACGATTAATAATTTTCGCAAATGTCAACTTCAATCTTTCCTCTATTCCGTCATGACAGTCTATAGAATGCAATTGGAGGATTCCCCTGACAAAGATACCCCAAGTTGGCTCTTATGGTGTTTTATCCCTTCTTTATGTCAAGTACAAAGAAAGCAAAGAAATCTGGAGGCAAAAGATTGGTATTTACGCCACAAGCTGTACCTCCTTTTCAGGTGGCCCACGAGCCACAAATTGCAACTAAAGGTGCCATAAAGCAAGATGTTCTGGATGACTTCAAGGATAACCAATTTTAATGGCAAGAATTTGGGGTAAAGGAAGAATTAACTCTATTATTTAATGCAACTGGAAATAGTATATGTATACTTTCAACAGCTGTATCAATTACCACGAAAATTAATATACTTTACAAATTTAATTGAAATTTATTAAAAGTACTTAATAAAGAATACGTTATTATAAAGCACAGCACATTCACTGGACAAAATAAGCACGTGTCATGAAAAACTTTCACCAACACTTTCAACTACACCCTGGCCAAAAAAAAATACACAAAACAGAGATATTACGACTGATGGTAACGCCCATTTGGTTTGCTGAGTAACTAAGGTATGTTTAAGCTTGAGAAAACAAAGCCTTCCTTGACTACCACAAATAGAAAACGGGAGCTAAGGCTTCAGTTCCATCAAGACTCAAATATTTAAAGAGGGGAACACAGGGACGAGAAGGGCCCTTTCATTCTCTGAACAATTTGGTATCTAACTTGAGCTTCCTCTTCACGACTTCGTGTGTGGACCATTTTCTGAAATGGACGGTGGCACCTTGTGTTTGGTGGCCTTATGCCGGGAGCACTCGCCCGCCTCCTGGAGACGCTGTAGCGTTGACTCCATGGAGTTTTTTATTTAAATCTTTCCATTTTCGTTTTTTTACATTAACATGTGTAAGAGAACTTCTGTATAAACATCAAAGCTTGCGTAACGCAAGAGTGAATTCGTTTTTTTATAAATCTGGCGTGAATGCTGATAGAAAATGACTACAGATTACAATAACCAAAACTGTAGAGAGATTTGACTTCTGCTTCTCACTCAGCCCTTTTGGGAAACTCCGTTGTGGTTAGGTTCTTGCTTATTAAAACGTAGTATCGTAAAAGAAACATTTTGTATGTATTAAACTAAATGTTACTTTCATATAACAGTCGACACAAACTTTAGTCACATACAAACCAGCAGATGACAATTTTGTTTTGCTTTTTGAGGTCAACGTAAACATCACGATCAAACAATGAGAAATTGTAAGGCGTGTACTAAGTACACAAAGGTAACGGAAGTTATAGAATCATAAAATTAGGTTCAAATAGTTAATTAGTTGGAAGTTAATTGTAAAATTAATGGACGAATATCCGAGTAATTTAGTTAACTATGGATACTGGTGGCACTGAACAGTTTTATGGTGCTTCGCGTTACTAAGTTATAACGAATCTGTATGTCGGCGGCTGACGTCAGCACATAACGCGTAGCTTCGAACACCTCTACCAATAACCGAATTTCGCTTAACGAACTGAAGATTTTAATCTCGAATATATTGCGTGATTCAAGATATCCTGACTTCATTGCCTGAAGTCGATTTTACTCGATATTAAAACTTTTGGATAAGCTAAACATGAACACCTTACGAAGATCAAGAGATAAATGCATGGGTTTGGTAAAGGGAAGTATTCTAAAAACCATAGCCCATTTTTCATGAAAACTAACGTATTGATAAACTAACGACACTAAAATTCTTGTTAACATTCAAGAACATTTGAATACCGATCATTGATAAATTTTTAATTACACTTTTCCCTGGTTATTGATGATGCTGGAGAAGAATATTCTTAACCCTTATATCATGAAACAGTTTAAGCTATGCATCAATTTTCAAACTGTTAAGAAATATCAACCATAAGTTTAATCAAGAATTCCAGCTAGTGATTTAACTACGTAATTGAGTATTATAAAACACTGATCAGTTTCTCAAAAGGGCACAATGAGAGCCGAATGTCAAACCTAACGCAATTACAGAAGTTCTCTTGTTTACATAGAAAATACAATAAGCAAATTAGATAGTAAAAAAAGTTACAATAAATTACAAAATATTACAGTCATTAACAGTTACAATACAAAAACGATTATATGGAAACATTTTAGAATCGAGTCTTTTACCAACTATCTGGAACATTTGCAAACTTTCATTATGACAATACAAAGGTATTTTAACTAAAGCAAAACAACAGCAGCAGTGAATTATCTGTGGATAAAGTAACAAGAGGCAATATGTCTACAGATTTCAAGATACTGAAACTTACTGAAAAACTATGAAGCTTAAATATTACGTGAATGTGAAGAACAATGATTTAGGAGAGCTATATCATGGATAAACTAGTATACTGTAAATTGAAAATTTTTGGAAAGCCTGTGGAACAAAAAAAAAAAAAAAACGTATAAAACTAATTTTTTAACTGGCACAATCATACTCTTACACCGAAAATAAAAACATGGCTTAACGTCGGTTAACTGATACAGCGCACAAAGATTTACGGCCTGCAGTAACTTTCAATAGTTCAGAAATTAATTTTTATTGTAGGGCTAACTGATATAAAGCGAGCTCATTCATTATCATTAAACGTAAATTGTTGAATGGAATACGCGGATGAATGTTTCGGTGTTGATGAAAAAGATGAGCTTGAAATAATATAGTTTGGAACATCCTCCTGAGTAAATTGATATTGATAATGTTAAAGAAGATATAGACCTTCAAGCTGTGTAATGGAAATAAACTAATGGACTAAATTAAAATCGGTAAAAAAACTTTATATCGTAAAAGATGAAGGCATTTTGCCAAGAGTAGCGACTACCGTTTTATTGTAAAAGATACAAACCATTTTGAATGTAGATAGAAAACACTTATGGTCAATTACGTTAACCTGCAAAGACTAAGATAATCAAAATAGAAGAATTACATTCTTAAAGACAACTGAAAATCTATATCTGTCGAATGCTAATGCTAAAAACTTATAAAAGATGCGGCTCTTTTTTCAAGAAACTCCTTGACTTTAAAACTTATGTAAATATTGCAAAAAAATTATTTCTGACACTCAAATATTTAAAACTAACAAAATCTGAGCTGCTTTTCTCAAGAAAATCTTAAGACTGTTTAGAACTTTTATATAAAAATTGCAAGCCTACAATAACTTATAATATAAACATCTGATTTCATTTGCAGTACCAGTTTCTTTAAGAGGGATAGTTTCTCAACAAAGCAATAACACATACTGTTCAAGCTACTCCGTAATCCACTTGTATTTTTCCAAAGATACCTTAAAATATGCAAAGCAAAGTTATTGTTAGTATTTCTGAACACACTAATGTTCCAGATAAAATCCTTGCTGCCATGTATTTCAGCAAATACTCGTTTCAAACGTAATTTGTACATTGTTACGAATATACACAAACCTGGTGTGAAAAAATGTGATCATAGCCAAGTTAAAATTAAAAGAAATTTCATACTCGATGGCTTTGAGTATTAGAAGACTATGCCCTCCCTTCCCCCCCCCACCCCCACCCTTCTCAAAAAACAGAAAGGACAGATGGAGCTAACAAAACAGGAAACGAGATGGAAGATAAGAGAGCACAGACTTAAGTTAAATTATTTGGCATAAAAGAACACACGCTAACAAAAACGAATATGTGGACCCTCATGGCAATCTGACAGTTTTTTTTAGGTAACTTCTACTGTACTGTTTTTAACGTTTGACTTTCGATAGCTCAATGCCACAGAACATCTTTCTAACCATTTAAAGTTTCAGCGTCTATTAACGAAGGAAGCCAAAGCAAATATCTCAAAATTATTCTTTCTTTTAGAAGTAAGAGAGAAATCCATTCAATATATACTTTAAGTGCATAGAAACTACGATTAAACTGCAATTAAGGAAAGTGGCTATTACATTGTTGTGATGCTTATATAAATATGAATCTAAGGATTATCACTATAGAGTTTACGTTTATCTGAACGACTAATACAATCTCTTATACTAATTGTATTAATAATTATTCTAGTTTTAGAGTATACTAACCTTAATTTCAGTGTGATTGTAATGAATCAAGTTTTTGGTAAATACGGATATATGTTGAATAAATTTTAAAATATGGGGAAAATGATGATGATGTTAATAATGGCAATGGAATATGTAATTCAGGCCTAAGGCCAAGATCTGGGACCTATGAATAAATATAATGCTAATAATAGCAATAATCATTTAGAACTTAAAGAGACGGACAGGAGCAAAGGCGATAGTTCTGAATTAAGAGAACCCCAGTCGACATTAGATCAGAATCTCAACAGGGTAGATTGAAAATGGAACCTTTAACCTAAAAGTGAACTGGCTACTTTCATCATAGTTTTCACACCATATTAAATACTAAGTTTTTACAACAAATTCTTCATAGAAACCCATTAATCTTATGTATGCCTTGTATACATAACCCGAATGTTCCCATTTTTATAACTTTGTCTAGAAAAATATGGTAGTTTCGCTGTGCACATGCCTTCTAGAACCTCAACAAACTAATTCACTTTTCGTATATACAATGAGAGAGAGAGAGAGAGAGAGAGAGAGAGAGAGAGAGAGAGAGAGAGAGAGAGAGAGAGAGAGAGAGAGAGAGAGAGACAGACTTATAACTGTGAGGAAATCTTGACGTGTTATAACACTCATCAAAACACTATATCAATACCTGAATAAAATTTTAGGCCCAAGGCTGAAATACTGAGTCTTGAAAGAGTATTTGTGTATGCCTATGGGACCCAGGAGAGCACTTGCGGATCAAAATGAATCAGGAACCAAGGCTCTGCTTCACAAACAAGTGCGGTCATGGCAAGATAGAACCCACGATATGCATACCAGTGTGCTTAAATCTAATTGAAAAAGTGTCTTCTATCTTTCCTAACACGTTAAGTCGCTTATAGCCATTGTAGTCTACTGCTTTTGACAGTGCCAAGATAATAAGGTATGGACGAGTTCACACTTTCGTCCCCAAATGGTCAAGCATGACCAGCTGCAACTATCAGTCACAAAAAGAGCAAGTCCAACCATTTATGATAAACATCTATAAGATAAAGGAAAACCAGTCAAGATGTTGTCACTGCTACCTCCTTGCATCTAAAATCGATGGTAAAACCATGTTTTCAAAAGGAAACCTAAATAGTTCATTGTAGGCTCGAAATCTAGCATATTCTGCTCTGCCATCTATCACAGTATAAAACTTAAATCAGTTTAACTAATAGGAAGCGACTTTTCTTCTTCTGCTGAAAGGTGACAATGCATGAGAAGCTACACCACTAGGCCTTGACAACTACCCTGTGGTATAGCGAAAGACACATCGGACGGACACGAAGAACTTCCACAAATAACATTACCTGTACTAGCATACCCTAACATTCACAGTGAGGTGTGGTGAAAAGGCATAAACGAGAACTAACTTCTAATCTTTGATCAATCACGAATTAGTTTTTTTTGAGCAATAAAATCTAAACTTTGGAAACAAAACCCTCAATCACACAAAAAACATGAAAATGTGAAATTAGGCACGTAACATTGAAACAGACTGGTATGAAATCAACACAGCGAGAGAGATAAATATTTAGGATAAAAAAAAAGTTAAGAATGCTCAGATACTTGGCACCTTATAGGCTGGCAATCAAGATGATTATACCTGTGATTGATCAGTACCTGTGAAATGAATTCACTTTTGAATACTTTATTAGCACGAAAGTTGAAAAGGTTCTAAGGATCCGATGAAATAATGGAAAATGAATAATCGAACCTGTTGTGAAGTAAACACCTAGGAAATAGCAAACAGAGCTGATAACAGTACTACAGGTTCATAATTTGTGTGGCAGGTCTTTGAGGCCTTAATGAAGATTCAGATGGCGCATGCATAGCGAGTTTACCATTACCTGTCTGACAGATAAATTTGAACTGGGGAAAATACAGGAAACGGAAATTAGACCTACATACGACTAATGGGGTGGTGAAACAAATCTATAGCCTAGTAATCCTCTAGTCACTCCTTTTTATTCCCTATCATTAAATGTATATCGGCTCTACAATTAAGACAAACCCTAAAAGCTCAAACAATGATAACAAGCGGTTACATCAAAGTTCTAACTTCCAACTTTGCCATATAAATAAAATTAAGCCCATAGGGTATATAATATTAACCTCTTAATAGCACAAGTACATAACCTTAAAATTTAACTTTTAAATAAAAAGAGCAAACCTTCTGAATACATAAATAAAACATATAATGCATTCTTCTCAATAATATAAGAAATCTGAAAACATCACAAATTGGAATTTTGTTAAAATTTAAGGAGTGACTCGAGTTTTTATATTCACTGTCTTCAACACCACATTGTCAAAATAGCTCAGTGCGCTGATGATTTAAACAGTGGAGTTCACTATATACAATTTCCATCTTTGGGTTTGAATTGTGCAAGTATTAAAGGTGTTATTGAACTGAAAACTTCAAAATGACCGTCAAAGGTCATTTTACAAATCTCTGTATGCAACCTCCAAGCTTCATTATGGATTATGGAGAACTAGAGAACTAGTTCAGTTTGAACACTCTTGAATAAAGATTAAGCTCAGTGTTATATAAAATTTAAATTATATCTGGAATCTTGTCAGTAGTAGTAGTGACTGACTGACATAACTTGCTACTTGAGTTGTTATCAAGTCAGCATATTATAGTAAATGAAAATTCAAGCAGAGGTTTTTCTAACCTTTTCTAGTATTCTTGGAGGTCATGGCAAAACTTTTTTCATAATCTTAGGCAAGTGCTATATACAGTACAAATAATAAAATAATTTTAGGGTTGCTAGATACTGAGTGACTTATGATAAGACTGAAGTAGTTGTCCCGATGCTGAAGTAGTAAGCACTGGGAAAGTTCAAAATGATCCATGATTTCTTGACCTCTCTTCCTTGAAGAACACTTTAATCCTGAAAAGAACAAGACATTTGAAGTTCCAAGGAACTAAACATGACAGTGAATCTTGAATTCAATGACACTTTCAGCAATGGCTTTGCAGTGCATCTTGAATTTAGTAAAAATTTCGGCAATAGCTTTGCAGTGCATCTTGAATTTAGTAAAAATTTCGGCAATAGCTTTGCAGTTCATCTTGAATTCAGTGAAACTTTCAGCAATAACTTTGCAGAGCATCTTGAATTTAGTGGAACTTTCAGCAATGGCTTTGCAGAGCATCTTGAATTAGTTAAACTTTCAGCAATAGCTTTGCAGTGCATCTTGGCATTGGTTTGGATGATCACTGATTAAGACTTTTAGTAATAGCAAAATATACTTGAACTAATTAGTAGAAACATTTAAGCAGATTCAGTACTACTTTAGCATAGATTGTTACTTCCTAGTCAATTCAAAATAAGGAAAAATGTTCTAATTTTTTTTTCTGTTCTGTATAGCATTTAGTATCACCTTTTAAATTTATTAAAACTTTGTAGTCTTACCATTCTTCACACTTGAATCCTTCGTGTCTAAAGGACTTCGGGAGAAACCCTCTATTCGGACTCATGAACGCCACTGTAGTTTCTCTGAATTTGATTCACTATCAAGAAGCCCCCAGTTTGATTTCATATCCAATTGAAATCATAACTAATTCGTCAATAACTGATCGTCATTGAAGCCTGTTACCAAAGAGAATATAAAATTCTTGAAGGCTTTGAAGTCTATTTCTTAAAACTTTAAGATCGTTTTAGTTTAATTAAAATCCTCAAATATTTTCAGATTGAATTACCTAGTAGTTACTGTACATGGAAAAGTTAAGGAGGCTTTCAAAGAAAAATTAAAAAATCTTAAAATCACGTGTATGATACAAGATTTTGATATTCACAAAAACTAAATATAACCCGCATATTCATTAATAGACCAAATGAAGGCAGATGAAAGAACCACCAAAAATACAACCCCGACAATAATAACGTAAACATAATTGATATTAAAAAAACTAAGAAATCACAGATCACAAAATGCACTGAATCTACCTTTTAAAACTGATATCAGACTCAACTACTGTATATAGCTGAACTACGCAATACCGTACCTTCATTCGTGATCGCAAAGAAATCATAGTTTCATCGTCGAACCTCTTGTCTGATCTCCCATCAGGAACTCATTTGAGCATATCAGGAACTCATTTGAGCCTGAAAAGAAAATCTTGAATTCTAAATTCTTTCCGATTCTGCAACTTATATAATGAAAGGCGTTAAATATTTCACAGGTGATTTTACAGTTAATGCATATAAATTTGTTAGGACACCGAAAGAGATATGTAGTTAAATATATTTGCTGTGAAGTTAACCAGACTGAAAAATTAAATTCATTTCTCATACATAATCAGTTTTATAAAAAAAAAAATTAATATTTACCGTTGGCTATATTGGTAATTCATCATTATAGTCTTACCTCTGCAAATAACTTGAAGGTGTTGAGTATTACTGAAGCTTTAAGATTCCTTTGCAATTAGCAACCATCAAATAATGGTACTATGCCTGAAATATCCAAGCAAAGTTATTGAAGGCTGATATGCCGCCTAATGTTCATCATCTGTACTGTAAGTGTCCATGGAATATTAAGGAAGGATTTCGGGTCCAGAGGCTGTCCACAGCAATTTTCCATTCCCATGGCTCAACGCTCTCAAAAAGCTTTATATCTCATCTTGAGTTGAGATCCTATGTTACTGAATAGGCTCTTCCGTCTGGTAACCTATATCCTGTCTCTATACATTATTGTCATTGGTATCGGAACTCCATAGGATAATAACCTCACTTTCTGTGCTGTTATCGTGTCTTATATGCTGAACTGTAGTCCTTATCTGGCCTCTTGAAACTACAAATTTCCTTTTAGAATCTAGGCCAGTTCTGGCAATGACTGCACCTCAGAACAAGTTGCTTCCACTCATGGACACCACTGTCACACTCATTCGGACAACAGGGCTATCATGGAATTCAAGACACGTAGGTTGTGGCCACCTGCATCTGAGCTAGAATGCCATTCTAAAGAAAATTATACTCTTTCTCTAACCAGAGACATTCACGGATACTGAATAAAAGTTTCACAAAAGCTGATTCTCTACTAGTTTCTGCTTTCATCAGAAATACGAGGTCCAACATCACAACCATGGCAGCAGTGGTGCGATCCTGCCATGTGACTACATCTCACAAAGTATGTAAATCCTTCAACTAGAGGGTAGTATGGGGAATGGGATTCTTGGCCATGTCCTTGATGGTAGATGATCCCGCCACCCCTGGCATCATACTCCTACAGGGACTTGTCCGTTTCTTGATTCTGTAGGATAAGTGTCCTTTGTTATCTTCATGACTTCATTTGCATTTCCTCACTTGGAAAAAAAAGTGAAAAGCATAAGTTTAAGCAAATTCTTTCTAATCCATCATAAGCATTGATACTACTTTTTGCTCGTGAATCTTTGTATAAAACATGTGTCCCTTAGAATCTATGAGACTTAGTTTGGCTGGTACATCTTAAGGTGCACTTTCCATGGAGATAAAAAGCATTAGAATATTAAATTATCTTTTGTATCTATAGAAATGCTGTCATCCATACTTTTGTCACCTAAAATGCCCTCCCGGGCATCTCAGCAATGCTAGTTGATCTGCCTAGGGTACCTCTTTCTCTAACCCTGCTGAATTCTCCTCTTTCTTGTATCTTATCTGGCGTGTTCATACACATAGGATAGGAGGTCAAATCTATTATATCTTCATTCTGTCTTTTCATGCATTTATCAACACTTTCTAATTCGAATCTAGATATTGAAGTGTAGGTATGGAATGAATGCCATCTTCATACTTGTTAGAGCTCAAGAAATCTTTGAAGATCAGACTAAGTTCACCAGTTCGAAATGAGGTCAAGCTGAAAAAATTCAAGAATTACAATCAGAAATTCAACCGCTGGAATCTGCACACCAATAATTATTCAAAGCCTTTGCCATTTCAAACAAAAAGTGCAATAATTTAGAATATTGATCCAAAGGAAAATTTGGAAACAATTGGAAACAAAAGTAATGTATTAGTCATTATTTAAAAATGTAAATTAGATAAATTTTGTGCATACCATCATTTTAGTTTAGCCAACATTAAGGTATAAATGCAAACAAGTCAATGCAACTACAGATTAAAAACTGTTAAGTATAACCATAGATTTTAATTCACACTGCTGCTAAGGTTTCGGCTTAAAATTTAAATTACACAGAGTCGTCTAAGCAAAGATGCCCCATTATATTTCCAGATACATTTCCTCTATGACTTAGCTATGTATGGTCATGCAGTATAAATTTTCCATCAGAATTCACTAGCGCAATGCAAGAATAGAAAGCTTCCCTGAGTTGATCAGGCAATTTCTGCCATCAGGACCTCTATCGTTTTGTTCAAGAAGCTTTTAACACCAGAAGTTCACAATCTCACTGAAGTTTGTACGAACATTACCATTCATGGTCCAACACTCCAGTCTAAAAAAAATATTTTGAATTAGGTACAGTCCCTTTTAGTAAGTAAACTAGAGTTTATACAGGGTTATAGAATTGTTGAGGTCCTATCCATCATACAGTTATTGTAGAACAAATTTTATTCTCAAAACACACATTTTGGTAACAAACTCAATACTCAGCCTCTAGGCAATAAGAAAATAAACCATGTGGACTGTTCCATTCTAAGCTGCAGCAGAACCTCAACTTAAAACCTAACAAAGATCCCCATGCACTTGAACATTTTCTAGACATCATACATCTAACAACAATTCCATATAGTTCCTAAACTAAACTTTTACTTTACACTTAACTTTCAGTTTAAGATATTTATTTAAAACGCGTTTCACATCTGAGATAGTAGCACAGCAAAAATTATCATATATCACAGGTGGTGGTAAGTACAAATATTCTCACTAAGTTGAGGCCCATTAACTTTTTCCTTTTGCAAAACACTTCCTCTTCCGGTAGTCAGTCCTGAATGAGTAGTAACTTGATTCTAAACCAAGACTCATTAGCTCATTATTCTTATGGGTGTATTGCCTACTTCCCTTTAGATGTCTAATTCTACCCGTGGTCTGTTTCAGTCCTTTAGGATTCCTTAACCTTTATTCCTCCTTAATTCTGTCTAAATGAGCTAAAATTTAAATTCAATAATTTAGGTTACTTTGATTTTAATTCAAAGTACAGATTACTTTGATCTGAATTCAGATTTTAGATTTTTGGACTGGAATTCCAAGTTTGGATTACTTTGATATGATTTACAAGTCTGAATTATTTTTATTTGAATTCAGACAATCACTTTTGATTTGGATTCAAAGTTTGGGTTCCCATTTTGGTCTAATAAGGTCACACTAAGGCTATCTTCAGACGGAAAGCGTTAGCAAGCAAATGGCTAATTTCACTAAATATTCGTAGAAATGAGGATCAGTTAACACTGAATGGATACAATTAGGAAGTTCTCATTTCTTGCTAGTTTCACATAACTATATTACCTTTTCAAGTTCTGAACCTCATCAAATTAAATTCTTTATGCTAAGCTAATAAAGGTGAGATATTGAACCAAAGAATTTTTTTTATATAATTAAAACATTATGTACCAACAGACATTCTAGTCAGGTACTGAAGAATAGAGTGCTAAAATACTCTATTTTCAAAATTTGGTCATTCTTATTCATTCAATATACCAGAAATAAGAGAATCGCCAATTATAGAAATCACTGAATCAGTATATTTGAGTTTGACCCAGTTCTTTTGGAATTTTCTTAAAAGGTTCATAAACCTCTGTACATCAGCCAAACTTAATTGCCCTTGACTATTGCTAGCTTTTCAAAATTCGCATTTGAAGACGGTATTTAGCAAGCATCAGTAATATAAAGATCCAGAGTGATTTCTAAAAACGAAAACTTGACATCTAGGTCTGCCGTTAACAAATGAATACAGTATCTATTATACCCAAAGTTAAGTCTTACTTTCACTGAAAATAAGTTTTTCTCCCTGTTACCTTACAAAAACACGGCAGGTAAATCCGAAATACTTTAACAGAAAATCTGGCTCTAATTGCACTCATTAACTTCTTGGCAGGTTTGTTCGGTCATTGGAATAGCGAGAGGCCTCTAATTTTACACTTAGAAAATTGTAAAAGAGGGCAACCTGTCTTAACTACTGCATACGAGTGCTGTCACTAA
Source organism: Macrobrachium rosenbergii (assembly GCF_040412425.1). Lineage (NCBI taxonomy): Eukaryota > Metazoa > Arthropoda > Malacostraca > Decapoda > Palaemonidae > Macrobrachium > Macrobrachium rosenbergii. Next base: position 45,686,105 of record NC_089795.1, read on the forward strand.
ACTGCATTCAAGTGGGAAACTGCTAATGCAAACTACAGGGAGCAATATTGCTATAAATCCTATATACCAACATACAGAGCAGGTTAGGTAAGTTTTACACTCTTGCTGTCCAGCATTTATTTGCTTTTTGAATATTAACATTATTCCTTACGAGTAAGTAGTACGTCTAGAAACTGATTACGTTACAGTGTCTTTAGAGGAACATTGGCTGAGCCTTTAGTCGCGAATTGTAGTTACCAGTAGTAAAATGGCAAAACTTACAAGACCGAAGATATGCAAGTAATTACTATAATGATAGCACATATTTGATAAAAATTAAGAAGCCAGCTATTAACCAATTACCTCATTACCCGTCAAAACAACTCTCCTTGCAAGTAATTGCCACTAATAAAATAAAGTTCTGCACATCCCCGATAACTATCAGTCAAGATGTCTTTGCGCTTAAATCTAATCATCACTAGCAGCTCTTGTAATTAAGCTTGGTTTATATCAAGCCTTGCTGTACTACTGTTCCAGCATTTCAAAATGAAGGTTTCAAGCTCTTTTAAGAGATACCTTTGCAATATATGCAATGCTATGCACAAAAGTTATTTGAGGCTTGGTATATTACTAGAATCAATACTAATTAGACTGGATTAAGTTAATTGTTTGACAACTGGTTCAGTTAGCTTAATTAAAAGATATCAAACAATTTGATGCAATTCGTGATATCGTAAATAAACTAAGGCCTTTCATTTTTCATCGACTTCTAAATGTAATGCACCTGTTAAATACATAAGGCTTTATGATATGGAGGCTCCTAAAACATCGCTACTTGAAGTTATTTAAGCCTAATTTTCTGATTAGTCATTAAAAAGAAATGTACACCTAGGTTACTAATCTTCTGGAGTAGGATTCTGTTATGAGGGAATAAGAATGACATGAAACCCTGCTTACTATTCCTTATTGTTTTCAGGCATTTATTACACTTACTGGATGCCTTTCATTCAACAATAACAAAATATATCAGTTTGGATTACGTCAAGTTAATTAGATATGTAAGCATTTACTCTAAATTCTAATTAGAAAATCAGGAATTTCAGTGCATATTACATAATGCAAATAGAGTAGCAGGTTACGTCTCAGTGCTCTTCTTTACAAACACTGCCATTGCGTTCTTCAAATTTCTAATATCCAAACAATAAAACGATCTTCCATCCTATAATTACTTGTATTAAACTTTCTCCTAAATAGGACACACTAACTTTCCTATAGAACCATCTGCACTTTTTCAGGCTTAGGTGAAAATCTAATTCGGATGTGCAATGGTTTCCTTTACACGTACCCTCAAGAATTTTTAAATTATACAAATTGAGCAATAAATGTCATACCCTCGTTAACGATTGGTGGGTAGATTTACTCTTACGCTTTCCAAGAATGCTACCATGATTAAATTTTTAGACCCAGTTACTTCTGTCACTAGAAAGTCTGACATTTGATAAGCACTTATGCCAATCTGATGAAAACCCCCAAAAATATTTTACAGTACCTTAGATTCACAAAACTTTACGATTGTCTTTAAAAATTTAAATAATGTTTTATAAGGCAGCCAACTTCCCGGTTATCCTCATACAAGGATTAACATACTTTTTATACCACCTTAGTCAAGAGACCGTTATGGCCTCAGAAGCAAAGACTTGACATGTAGTCAATTTCAACGAACAGATTTAGACTTCGTCCTTTATACCAATTTCTGCATTTATATAATTTCAGCATAGTCTTACGTTTTATCAGTATGACAAGCTTACGCCAGCAACTAACCACATTTGTTTTTGACGTACAAAACTCACTTTGAAACATTAAATGAGCTGCGTATATTGTTATCAAACTACAGAGTCTAAATACAGCTGTCATTTTGTACTTCACTGAGCAAAATAAAGAATTAAAAAATAGTTCAAAAGTTTTGCATTTACTGTTAAGGAAGTCATAGTACAGTTCATTAACATTCAACTCAAAAGGCATCACCGCAAAGTAACACTGTCAAAAAACTGTTTGAACTTTATAATTTTCGATCACCTAACATTCCGATTTACTTTCAACTCGATAAGTAATGCAAAACTGAGTGATAAAAAGTTTTTTTTATCCTAAAACTAACCAACTTAAATAATGTTTTTAAAAGACTTTCAACTTTAAATGGAAAATTCGAAAAATTAAATGGAGTTAAACTTCGCCTCAACCATTAATTCTTGAGTCATTAAGTTATGTTTGTATTAAATGGCTAGTCATTCGCCCACATCCCCAGAAAATGTTTTCTGAACTTAACTAAATATAAAATAACAGCCACTACATGTGAAAATACAAAGTATTTAAATTATCCTGAAAAAATGAACATTTGTCATATCGGTTTGGCCTGAAGTTTAGTAGACAAACAACTTTATTGATTCTATGAATCTTCTATTCAAGGCAATTTCCAAGCCAAATCACACTCACCATGAAGGGCTATAGTGTTTACCTTTAGAACCATGGCCTCATTTAAATAATTGAAAGAATGTTTACCGATTTGACAGTCTTAGGAACCCATGATTTGGTCAAAACAAATTAGAAAAATAAAGTTGTCCCATTGCAACTGGTATCAGTAAATACTTGGTGGAAACACCTATTTACATGAACATGACCAACTTCTAAAATATCAGTATCAACTGGTGGAGCGTACTGGTGGAACTCATTTTTTAAAACGAACATGTCAACTACAAACATAAGCATCCTGGTGGAACGTTCTGGTGGAACTTTTTTTCAATGAAAAAAAAAAAACGATAATGGAGATTTTACCAATAACCAGTAAAAAAACCCATGTTAGTTAATATCCTGATAAATCATTCGTCGTGCAAGATTTAGTTTCTGAACGAAGATCAGTGACCAGTAAACACGAATGAAAAACCAAGCCTCAATCGACTGAAAGTGCGAAATTAGATTTACGTTGCTGTAAATACCTCAGCTATGGAAAGTAATTTTTAAAAGATAGTATTTATGAGCACAAAGTCTTAATAAACCAAATTCATAGTTAAGTTTTTTAAAAACTTCAGATTTGTATAAATTAACTAATAAATACATGAAAAGCCAGTTCTATACTTAAATCGAACAGTCAGTCCAACAAGACAATGAATTCTACAACCTTATACCTCAGGCACAAAGCAATTCATAACATTTCAAGACAATGATTTTAAAGTTCTTTTACAAATACATATGCGTACAACAAATATATAATATTTTATATACTTAAAAAAAACATCAAATATGTTAACACCGAATTCATCAAATGATAACTCAGCGCTGCTGCGCTTCAGACTAGTCACAATCAGATGTGAAACAAGATGTGAAGCAATTATTTAAACTTTGTTTAATCTCGCTTTATCCTTTGAGTTTACGTAGTAAAATTAATAATACTCTGTATGCTTACTGACAAAAGACTGGTGGCCTAGATATATTTATCAAGTCTGCACAAGTTATAAAAACGATTTTTACACCAATTTTGAGTTACATTACCAGCTTGTGTAACAGCGTCACTTTGAGGCTCCATTTGAAAAGCTGGTGTGTTTAGTTTAGAAGAGTTGAAAATTTATATCCAATAGCATTATTAACACAACATACTGATTCCCACAGAAATCGGCTGGACCGAACTGAATTAAATTTATTTTTAATGCACTTTGGGCAGGCAGTAAAGTTAATTTTAATGCAAGTGAAACATTTATCAGGACCCACTCAATTTCAAAATACAATCTATCAACACAATACATCTTTACAATTCTGCCATTTTGACACCTTTACAAAAAGTCAGTATTTTGTAAAAAATGTATATGAAAATGTCAAGATTAAATTATACTTTATTATACATAAAGCACCATCTAAACATTTACACCAGTCTTCCCACAGAATGGTATTAGAACTTTTCATAGCCTATTTCAACCGTTACTCTTGTATAAGCTTTCGATTAAACTAGTCACTACTCTGAAAAAATGGCATTCAACAGATTTAACCTTTTTTTGTTAAACTACATAAAACTTACTCAACTAGGAGAGGGCAATTTGATTCAGATTTAAAATCCTAACTTTGTGATCCACGTTACTAGAAACGCGTGGTTCAAATTCCCATTAACCTTTATTCTCAGTAATTTCAACCTTCAGCTTTAGTTACTGATTGCTCATTACTGTTTTATGCAAACTTTCTCAGCCGCTATCCAAGATACGTCGATGAAAACTGCCTGACTGTTCACAGCCTAAAATTACTCCTTTTTTCTGTAGCAACAGTCTTGTCGAATCATGAATTTCCACTATTTCAAATGTGCTATAGAAATTTTATTAGTCTAAATTACAAGGGCTTACGGACGTTAGATATGTATAACCCCAAAGTTAACTGGTTTAAGGCTACTGATTGTATTTTTCAAAAACCAATAAACCTGTCATATCTAGGGAAAACATACCCACACATTATAGTACTAATAATATTAAGAGACACCGGCTTCCGCTAATTCTGCATGGGAAAGCTTGCAATAAGACACCATTGAAAAATGAATAGCATCAATACCTATACCCAGTAAGACACAACCAATAATACCCCCCAAAAAATCGACTACAATAAGCTGACTCACCAGCAATTTCACATCTAATCCAAAATTAACTCCAAATTCTTCAACCAAAAGTAAAGTATCGTTCAGTTACTTTTAATGCTCCTGAGCAAATGTCCCCATTCTTTTAGGCACGGCTGAATTTCTACCGTACAGAAGACAAGGACTGAAAATACAAGGAGTATTCTAGTATCTTGAAACGCTTTACGCTTCTTTAGCATCCTTGAAAAAATGGCAACGCCATCTACGTCGCTTCCCGTTTTCTTCGAGACATTAAGGAAAATAATTTTTGAAGGGATACAAAACAAAAAACTTCAAATGTCTTTGATGGGCTACTGAAATAAAGAACTTTAAAATACTATACAACAAAATAAATATCACCTCGCATACTAATTTACAGGGATTTTCACATAAAACTATACCTGCGAATATCCTTTTTTTTGTCATAATAAATAAATAATAGTAGTTATAAAAGCATGGAAGAATTTTGTCAGAATAATCTCGTATAAATGTCGTCATTAGAACTGCTATAAAACCTACTTTAAAGACTGGATTTTTTAAAGCTATCCAAGCAGAAACATAAATCTTTCCAAAGTTATTTGATGACTTTGGATCATGTCAATGAGTAAATGGATTATGAGCATTTATCGTGACTCCTTTTTTTTTATCTCATTTATGATATCGTTTTGAGGAATTCAAAAAACAGAAGCATGACTTTCCTCCTTTCAAGTCATACAATCATCTTGTGATGCCTTGTGATGCCGCAGTTTTGAATTTCATTTTCTTATAAGCAGGACAGGGAAAGGAAACCATTCTGACGTTAAATTACTGCTATAATTTGAAAAGACGTATAAACAGAGACATACACTGTATAACAGATATATATATATATATATATATATATATATATATATATATATATATATATATATATATATATATATATATATATATGTGTATACATATATATATATATATATATATCTGTTATACAGTGTGTGTCTTTGTTATACAAGCTTAAACCTACAATAATTATAGAGATATGAATCTTCTCATCTCACCAAAAGAAACCTTATTTCATTAGAAAAAAAAATTACATTATCATACACTGAACGACTGGTCACATTTCAGTTTCCCTTTCTGTCAATTCCTGGAACTCATAACCTATAAAACTTATGAGTTGTTTTCATTCTTTTCCGGCGTTAAAAGGGAGGGGGAGAGTTGGGGAGAAGGGTGACATATAAAAATCTCATTTATTAAACTTACCTTGAATCTTCCTAAAATATTTTTATTACCAATACAATAATAATAACTGTTTTCATTATGAATTTTTAATCAATCAGTATGATTTTTCTTTTGCCTCTATATACATAAAATATTCAAGACAAAAATTGACTAACTGTGCGCGTTCGTCTTCCCAGAACCATTCCTTCTGTTTTTCTTAGTCCTTCTTCCTTTCTTCCTTATATCTCCTCCTCCTCCTCCTCCTCCTCCTCCTCCTCCTCCTCCTCCTCCTCCTCCTCCTCCTCCTCCTCCTCCTCCTCCTCCTCATCATCATCCCCCTCCTCCCTTTATCATCCCCATGCCTCCCTCCCACATACAATAGGTTATTCCCACTTTCACACTCTTTCTCCCATGCCCTTTTCTCCTAAGGAAACAATCAAAAGTTCCCTCAGAAAAATCACTTTCACGTTTAAAAGAAAAAAAAAAATTTGCCCTCAGGATGCGAAGTGAAAAACTTTAACCCTTAGAAAAAAAAGCGAAAAAATGGAATCTCTGTCACAGGAGAAATTGTAACTTGGGGAGTTTCGTCAAAGAAAAATATTCCCATTAAAATCCTTCGCCTCGAAGAAAATTTTGTTCCCAGGGAGTTTTTCTCCTAAAAGATTAGCTTTTCTTTGTAAAATCATTCCCAATTGTTAATGGCTGTGTCGAGTGTGTTTGTCTTTTTTTATCACGTCTCCATAATTATTTAAAGTAAGAATATCTCTTGTTTTCTTTACCACTGAATACATATATCTGAATATATATATATATATATATATATATATATATATATATATATATATATATATATATATATATATATATATATATATATATATATATATATATATATAATATGTGTGTGTGTGTGTGTGTGTGTGTGTGTGTAATCCTGTTTTGTTGTGTAAATGTTTTATTGATGATGATTACCTTAATAAATATATAAGTCTTTGCATTATTGCGTTAATCTTACTTTGGTAGCTATGCAAATAAAATCAATAAAAGAAAAAGACTAAATTAATATAATATATGCTAAAAGCTAAATCTGAAATCTGGTAGAATACTAAAATGATTAGTGAGATTGAAAGAGCTACTAATGCTCCGACTATCACTCATATTGGAACCACTATTCCTATTATTACTAAACCATAAACCAAAAATTACTTCCGACCAGTTCATCAAAGAAGAGAAGTACCAATTTATGGTATTACTGGGACTCCTAGCGACTTCCTTTCTGAGTACTTTTACGAGAATTTCTTACAGACTCCTGAAGAATTAGCTATAAACAATTCTGAAACTTTCCAGATGTAACGACATATCTTCGTTTATCTCTTTTGTAATTAGTGAGCGATCGTTAGCGTGTACGTTTCTTTCCGTGTTATTTTCCTTATCTTACAAATTGCTGTTAATTAATTCTTGCTTATATCACTGATAATCCATGAAAAGAGAGATAATGTTAAACGCATTGAGATTCCAAAACATACTCTATCTATACGATGTTTCCGCTCAAATATAAAAGCACGAACCAAATTAATAAATAGAGGGATTATTGTATAATGATTTGTTATGATGTTGAGATTGAGAGAGAGAGAGAGAGAGAGAGAGAGAGAGAGAGAGAGAGAGAGAGAGAGAGAAAAGAGGAGGAGGAGGAGGAGGAGGAGGAGGAGGAGGAGGAGGGTGGAGGTGAGGAGAAGATATATATATATATATATATATATATATATATATATATATATATATATATATATATATATATATATATATATATATATATATATATATATATATATATATATATATATATATATATATATATATATATATATATATATAATATATATTTTAGTTTCTTATATAAATAGTTTTTATATAAATTCATTAGTCATCCTCAATATTGCAAAATTCCATACAATGCAACGTAGATTAAGAACGGGTCTTCAAAGCAGGAACTTTGTCAAATTTTGGGAGTTGATACAGCATTCTATCCCATGGCCTTTGAATATATGCATCCTATATTTGAGAAAAATAATTTTTTTTTCTATGTCGTTTTGGGAAAGCTTCCTTCCGTTACTAGGCCCGGAGGACTATTTCTGACTGAGTTTTCTGATGGGCTTGCTCTTGTTTGCAAAGTTTTTCAGACCCGGGAGGGAACGCCGGGAGAAAAAGTATTTTTTTCGGATTGTGACTTTCTCGTTTATTTCGAAAGTTGTCTGAGAGATGGAGCACATCATCACTTATTATTTATTATTTACTTATTATATACTTTAGGTAAGCATTCGTCATCATAATGTTTTTTCACTTTTTTGAATATCTGAAGTTTTATTGTCCACCTGTTTCTGAAAGTTTCTTTTTTACATTCCATCCCATAATTATTCATACACTTTCAATTCCTAAGTTCTTAATTACAATATCTATGGAATTGATTTAGATATTCGCTTCTAATTAATAATCGTCCATTGACTGTACAACAGAGTGCATCTTGACACAGAATGTCCGCTTTGCAAAGATTTCTTGATTCATTTTGACCAAATTATTTTTTTGCTTTCAATGATTGATTGATTGATTATGGCTACTAAAACTGGCGTCACAACATCTAGGTTATTGACGCCGTCATGTATAATAAAATGTGAAGATCATAATAAAGAAAAAATAAAAAATGAATTCATCTTCCGTTTCTCTGCATTTCTTTATAATGTTTATTCTGAAAAAGGGATTACCTTATGCGGGAAATAAATGAATTATTACCATTCACTTATTAATAACGGGTAGGGAATGGCTTCTGAATTGTAGTTTTGGCCTTAGAGTTATTCATATAGCCTTGCTTTGAGAATAATTTCTTAAAGATTATTACGAATTATTAGCGCCACTCTTATTCTTTGTCATTGACTCGAAATGTAGATCACATAATAAGTTCTATAAAATTGAAATCAGTAGATATCGTGAGCCCCTAAACGTATAATGGATTGCAAAAGTCAGGTGCCCTTTAAGGCTAGAGAAATATATCATTATTATTAAAAGCAATAATAATAATAATAATAATAATAATAATAATAATAATAATAATAATAATAATAATATTATTATATTATTATTATTATTATTATTATTAAAAACCGTACCTCAATAAACAGCCCCACCTTTTACATAACCACAGATGTCTTTTTCTTTATTTTATTTTTTTTTAATTCAAGAGAAAAGTTTATATCAACGGAGGCTATAAAAAGAAAGTTATTCTTCCAGAAAAGAAGGGCGTAACTCGGGTGAAAATAATCACCTAAGTTTTGACGGATTTTTTCCAAACGGATTTTGAATTTCATTTCTCCTTTTTTTTCAATTTCTCCTTTTTGTTATCAAATGTTTGTTTGTTTCCTTCGGTTCTTTCCCATTCTCAAAATCAAGTCATTTTTCTAGAAAATATCACTATTTTCTTCATGTTGTTTAATTTCGTTCATTCTCTTCTGCTTGCCTTCATAAATTACCTTTTCTTCCATTATTCGTTTTGCAGTAAAGTCATTTTTCTTTTTCTGGAGGTTGCGAACTCGAGGTTCAACCTCTTCCAGACTTTGAACTTCAACTTCCTCTGTCTTGACAAAATGATCAGTAAGGGGCTATTGTAAATGAGGGTTTGTCGAATTAAGAAGTCTGTCAGTGCATATATATATATATATATATATATATATATATATATATATATATATATATATATATATATATATATATATATATATATATATATATATATATATATATATTATAGACAGCAGCCAAGACAACGCGATTCTCACCTTTCATCATTTTTTCCACTTGAGGCAGACTATACTGATCATTTTTATTGCTCTGCAAATATATTTTGAAGTTTACCCTAAATTTATCATGACCAATAAAAGTAGAATTATTTATGACATCAGTAGTTATAAACTTAACCAACCACGAGGCAGGTCACAGAGATAAAATCGAGTTCGAGAGATTCTGCTGTCCTTTGAAGGCTCGATTTCCTTTACAAACAAACAAGGCAAATAATGTTTGAGTCCTATTTTGGAGACTGAGGAAGGCTGAAGGGAAACTCCTCACGTCTGGAAATATAACCCTGAAAGGACCCACCGACAGGAAACGAAATCCTGGAGGAAATTTTGGAAGGTAGAGAGATTCTGTCACTTATTGGCACTATAAAATTCAGGAAAGGTCAGAAGGAAAAAGATAGTGATTTCAGATGCAGCAAAAGAATGTTAGTTTCTTTCTCTCTCCCTCCTCACATCATAAACCCAAAAATTTTAATAGAGAACAGGCTAATTGTTATATATATATACATATATAGAGAACAGGCTATATATATATATATATATATATATATATATATATATATATATATGTGTGTATATATATGTATATATATATATATATATATATATATATATATATATATATATATATATATATATATATATATATATATAGAGAGAGAGAGAGAGAGAGAGAGAGAGAGAGAGAGAGAGAGAGAGAGAGAGAGAGAGAGAGAGAGAGAGCCATTTCATACCAGATGTTTTCAATGTGGCTGTTTTCTTTTTCTTTGCTTCTTTGGATGTCTTTTGAAAAATAAACCCTTATCTTTTTCTTAAATAAATAGATAGATGATAGACAGACATATAGAAAGTCTTCTTTTCAAATCTCTAACAAAGATTATTGATACTTCATTTACATAACTTAGTTACCTAAGCTGGAAATAATACCAATTAATTTCTTGATAGTTTTTCTTTAATATCTTAGACGTCTGTTATAAACAATCTCCAAAATCTTAAAAAGAAAACTGCCATATTATTACGGGCAAACGCGCATGCGCCTGTCTTGAATATCTGCATTCACACTAGGGCAAAATCCCCTTTCCCTTTCGTCAACAAAACTTTAAGTACAATAGAAAAAAAGTTCTTTCAGTCTATGAAACGTCCAGAATATGAATCCTTGATGAAAAGAAGGAATTCTTTTATGAAGAGGGAAAGAAATCGTTTATTCTTGAGGACGTTATTGAAAACTCCTCGGTACAACTCGTCGGTGCTATCAATAGGGAGAAGCTTCCGTTCGGAATTGGAGTAAAAACAATGCAGCATCGAACACACAAGAACAAACACTATTGGAATTCAGGCAGGGGTTAGGAGAGAGGGGGGATTGGTGGTGGGGCATGTTACCCAGGGATGGGTGCCTTACTTGGGAAGGGGAGGGATATTGGTAGCGGAAGGTGGGCCAGGATTGGGAGGGGAATGAGGGCCTTGCCCCGGGGGTCGGGGGGGTTAGAGGAGAGCCTGGCCGGGGGTGGGGTTTTCCCCAAGGGGTGGGTCGTGGAGGTGTGCCTGGCTCGAGGGGTGGGGGGCGGCTGTTGATGTGAGCCCTGCCCGGGAGGACAGAGTGCCAGGCCGGGGGCCTGGGGGGGGGGGTATAGGACCAGGGTGGGTGGGGTTAGGTGTGTCTCCAGTCGCCAAAATGGAACTCGGCGCCGAAAATCCTTTTTATCGGAAAACCTGGACCGGAAGGAGGGAAGAATATTCCCATTCCGATATGCCCTTTTCTTCCAAACAGGAGGGGGAGGAGGAGGAGGAGGAGGAAAGCAGTTGCGACTGATTCTTTTGTGCTTCCACGTCCGTCTCTCTCTCTCTCTCTCTCTCTCCATCACAATTACTTCCATTGTTTCCTTCCCCCACCCTTTTGCCTTTCAGAGACATGGTCTCACTGTGCTGTTATTGAATTTCACTTCAAGTTTTGTCTTTGTTCTTTATTTGTTATAAGGAAAAAATGCACATTCCATTTCATATAGCGTCTGGTTAAAGTAGGGAAGAGCCTGCATAGTTAGCAGAAACTGATTACTACTTTTTTATGAAGTATGCAGAACCTAATAACAAGATTTTTAAAAGGAGTGAAGAACCTGAATGGTAAGCAGCGAATGGTAACTGCTTTTAAAAATAAAGCAGGAAAGAGCCTGCATAGTATGCAGAAACAGATAACTAATTTTTAATGTAATGAAGAACCTGAATAGAAAGCAGCAAACGATCACTGCTTTTTTAAAAAGTAGGGAAAACCTACATATTAAAGTATTACTGCTTTTATAAAGTAAAACCCTGCAGTAAGCAGGAACTGATAACTACTTTATTAAAGTAGAGAAGAACTTGCATAGTAAGCAAAACCGATAACTCCTTTTTTTAAAGCAGTGAAGACCCAGCATAGTAAGCAGCAAATGATAAATGCTTTTTCAAAAGATAGTTAGATCATGCATAGTGAGCACCAACTAACAGCTACACTTTTTTAAAGTATGGAAGAACTTACTTAGTAAGCAGCAACTGATAACTTATTTTTTTTATTGAAAGACCAAATTTGCTCTTCCATAGCACACGACTGCTTATTCACATATTTCTTTCACTACTTTATTTATTTATTTATTTATTTATTTATTTATTTATTTATTTATTTATTTATTTAGTTATCTATTTATTTATTTATTTATTTATTCATTTATTTATTTACAAAACAGTACGGTAGGAGGAGCACTCATCCATGAATATACGCAGACCTGAAAACATCACTCTCACCGTAGGTAAAATTTTAAGATCAAAGTTTAGCAAATCATGTCAATATACATTCATAAGCTACATTCAATCAGTCTAGCATAAAGTTTAAGATAAAAAAAAATACGCACAAACAGGCAAAAGTTTTCTTTACTTTGAAAAAATCTGTATTTAAATCACACAAAAACTTTTATAGCATGAAATGGATCTGTCACTACAGACAAACACACACACATATCTGTCATAAGACACTTTAAAAACATTAGATCAGTTATTAAAATTTTCTTTTCATAAAATCTGTCTACGAATAGACATTTAGGATACAAGCCAGCAACAGTAAATCTGCACACTATATAATCTCATATTAAGAATTTTTTTTTTACTAGGAAAAACTGTAAATCTGATAATTTGCTGATATTAGTAAATATTTAATTTTCTAAATATTTAGATAATTCTGATTATGAGCAAACAGGATGGAAAATTGGAGTAATGCTTTTAGAATGAACTATATAAAAAAAATAGTTTTGAAAGAATCTGGGGACTGACAAACTTCTTTTAATAGCAAAATATATAAAAACAAAGCTTTCCTTTTATTAATTTTTCAAAAAAATTTACCATCACACGATGGTTTCTGTAAATTACATATATTACCTTTCTTGAATTTAATGAACGAAGGTAAACTGTCATTAAAATTATTAAAGTTTTCGTCATTGTTTCCTGGTTTGCTACTGAACTTAGTAAAAATAAAACTACTTTATTGTTAAGAATTAATAGACAGTTCTCCCATTACAAATATCATGCGGCTTAAGGCCTTATATCATGTTAAAGTATAATACTTTGCAATACTTAAATGTTAGCGTTGCTATGTAAGGAAATTTCCTTAAAATCCCTACAGACATTTAATAGAATTTATAAGTAATGAACACACAAAAAAAAATTATTGAATGATCACACTAACATATTCCCATTCCACCTGCAACAGGAATGGGATGGAAGACTCTGTTCCAGGATATCAAGACTTATTATATTATATCAATGCAGTTAGAAGTCGGGAAGGCTGGCTCCCTGAAGGGCGTTTAAAGAATATTTATATAAAAGTTTTCTCAGGGAAGACGGAAGACACCCTACGTTATCCCGTAGAAAACTAAAGATATCTTTTTTATAAGACAAAACAACTATAAAAATTAAGTCCTTTTTTGAAATAAGAACTCCTCTTACTTTGCATTTTATTGGGTAAACATGGAGTGTTCCCCCAGAGAGAGAGAGAGAGAGAGAGAGAGAGAGAGAGAGAGAGAGAGAGAGAGAGAGAGAGAGAGAGAGAGATTAACCTAGACCGAGTTTCCAGGAACATTCCTCTCCACTAGAAAATACCGCCAATTTTTTGGCGCGAATAAATCTGCATTTTGGCGCGTACCTTGCGGGCTACATGTCACATGACAAGGCCATATTCTTCTCTATAACGAAAGCCTTGTGCCAAAGAGTAAGAATAAAATTATATCATTAGTTACCCGATAATATTATCAAATAAATGCAGTATGTTGCTATATCACGTTGTTCTTTTTGAGGAACAGTGATAGCTGGTGTTTTGGTTTGGTAAACAAGCTTTCTTTATATTTTGTTGTATATATTATATATATATATATATATATATATATATATATATATATATATATATATATATATATATATATATATATATATATATATATATATATATATATATATATATATATATATATATATATATATATATATATATATATATATATATATATATATATATATATATTTATGCAGAACAATTTTCTGCGCGAATACTTTCAAACATATACGAAAAGTATTTAAGAAAAAAATCCAAATGATTTCATGCATACAAAGCACAGACACACAGGCAAGAACGATATATTCATATTCCGTCAGTAAAGCCCCATAAATCAGAAAGCAATATCATCGTGAGGGTTTATGCTATAAGAAATGCTTTTGATACGAGGAAAACAGCCTTGAAATATGCAAATATTTCCTGGCCTCCGACAGTGTCGGGAAAACTCCGTACCCTAGAGCCCTCGGCATTGCATATTGCAAACCAAGAGCCCTGTTGGTAGAGGAAGTTAATAAAACTGACTCTAAATAACGTTTTCTAACGGAAATGTTTGACCCGTATTAAACTCTTCGTCGTAAAAGAAATTGTTTTTTATATTGATTTTTACTTAATCGGTGTTTATGTCTACGTTTTAATTTACTTCTGTTTACTTATTCTGTTGTTTTCCCCTTTCCATGTTATTATTTTAGTTCTTTATAAGATTTGCATTTCAATCATGATAGATTATGGCATTTTTGCACTTA
>NC_089795.1:45705861-45710861 GCF_040412425.1 Macrobrachium rosenbergii
CCAAAAAAAATCGTTGTACTCAGGGATCTGCATTCATTAAGGCAAAGCAAACGTACAATGATTGCGTTTTGAAATTGGTTTCGACCAAAGCTGAAGATTAATAATTACATCTATATTTTGCGTTAGTCTTTGCAAGGCTTAAATATACATGAAGCCTCTATAACTGCAAAATTCCATAAAACCTTTTGAACTGCAAAACACATAAAAATTTAGTATCTTGAATATTCGCATGAAATTTTTCATGTACGAGGTATGGGAGGTACAGAATGAAGGCTTAGATACTAAACCTTTACTGCTACTCCTATCACCTTTGACAACGCCCTTCAAAGGGTCCTTAGGCAATCTACGGAAAAATAAACCCGGGTTCAACCCAGGTTTATGTCTGTCCAGTTCATCCGAGTACACTGTAGCCCATATCTTTATGGCGCTGTTTGGATCTGATATGAGTCGTTCCGTGCGTGTTTACGGGGCACCAACAGGAACTACAAATATGAACTATAAACAACGGCGTACTTTGTACAAACAAAAAGTAACTTAAGTGATCGTTCTTAAAAGTGCTTGCTCTTCTCTTAGAATGGTCACGTGTGTGTGTGTGTGTGTATATATATATATATGTGTGTGTGTGTGTGTGACCATTCTAGGAAACGGGCAAGCACTTTTAAGAATGATCACTTAAGTCACTGAAGTCAATTCGTGATGTACAACTACACTGGTTTGACTTTTTTAGGAAAGATACAAGAAAATTTGTTTTTTTATGTTCCCGAGATAATTTTTTTTTCACCGCTCAAGAAAAACGCTTATTACAGCTAAAAATGCAGTCCTTTATATGCAATCCGTAATACTTCTGATGTTTTGTAGGGGTTCTTAAACGAAATGAAATCTTTGAAACTGTAATGATCCTCATATTTTTCCATTTTAAATATTATAATCTTAAGTCATCGGAAATTATTAAAAGCTAAACGCCTCTTTCGAATATTGTGCCACAGCCTCGCTTCCTCTGGTAAATGGAAAAGAGAAAAATAAAATCTCCTGGAATCTGGGTTTCGTCTTCCAACAAATTCGTGAAATGCAACACGAGAAGACAAAATCCCAGATCCGGCAAAATTCCACGAAACAGAATTATTCCTTCAGATTCTCGTCAAGTAAAATACCCCGACCTATTCCTGGCCAGAAATGGAAAGAGAATAAAGAGGGGGCGGGAGGTAATGTTTAATTCTGGAGAAAGCGACAGACAAGCCTCTTGAAACAAGGAAGATTATACGAAACAGGAATCAGAAACAAGGAATATATATATTTAATACATTTGGGTGATAATCGGTAGTGAGTTGGAAAAAGCCGCCGAACAGGATATTCAGTGAATAACATTGTCACTTGTCTTCAGTTTAATCATTAATCAGTCTTTCTTGCATTGCTTTAATAAAATTAATATTAGAATTATCCACCAAGTTACTGGGAGAATAACGCACACCTGGCAGCCTTCTCCAATAAAACTATTTCATGACAGATTATGCTCTGAATTACAAGAAGCGTTATTATTATTATTATTATTATTATTATTATTATTATTATTATTATTATTATTATTATTATTATTAACAGAGTGATTCTCTTAATAAGTAGAGAGAGAGAGAGAGAGAGAGAGAGAGAGAGAGAGAGAGAGAGAGAGAGAGAGAGAGAGAGAGAGGGCCTAGAAGTAACTTAAAAACAATCAATTTTCAATATTCACGAGACGTCAATTATAGCACGATAGCAAAACTCACTCCTGACAGGACCTCAGTTATCTGAGGCTTGGACGTAGGATATCCTCCTCACTCCTCACCGGTGCCCTGCCGTCGTTGGGAATTCCTTTGATGACTGAGAGTTATCAATAAATCCCTTTGATAGTAAGATTATTCCCGTTAATCCGGAGGGTTAAGAGGATTACCGGATGTCGAGGGTCGATTACAGTTGGCCTTAAATGGATTTTTTCAATATTTTTTTTTTTTTTCTGGCGGATAAAAGATGGCTTTTTACGGCGTGATGATTACAGAAGTCTTAGTAATGCTTCTATTTTTAACGTTACTTTTATTAATTTGTTACTTATTTTTTCTTTTTCAATAATGTATCTCTTCTTTCTGAATTTCCTGTTACCTTCTGTTACTTATTCCAAATGAACACCATAATATTCTTTTTTAAGCTGGAACTTCAAATCAGTGTCCCCTGTGGGTTGCTCCATATGAATAGGGTTCATCTTCTGTATAATAATAATAATAATAATAATAATAATAATAATAATAATAATAATAATAATAATAATAATAATAATAATAATAATAATAATAGTGTCTACACCACTAAAAGTTTCTTGTTCAGATGCAACCGAGGCTTAAAAATTGCCATAATTCATTGACTGGATTATTCGTCCATCAGAAATCGAAAGAATATTTATTTTCAATTATAAACTATTTTTTTAATTGGCATCTCCTTAAATGGCCATTTAACGCACATTCTTGGGAGTGAAATATCAAACAGGAAGAGCAAAGTGACCATGTATTACATATACTTATATTTCCTAAAGAGTTAAAGAATCTAGCAAAGTAAACAACTCATTGCATTCTCTCTCTCTCTCTCTCTCTCTCTCTCTCTCTCTTTATGGCTTCCTATATCATTGTTTAGAGCAGTTAACTTTCACTGCATCCCTTTCCTTACAAGTGCTGAACTTCATCATTAAATTAAATTTAATTGGTTTGAAAATAAATAAACGAATAAATAAATATTTAAATAAATAAATAATGAAACGAATGCTTCAGAGTAAGTTCAAGCGAGGTAACTCAGCTTCAAGATATAATAAGGTCAAGACTGGTTGCTTTATAATGCAGAGCGTTCAAACTTATATTCTTTTTACTTTCAAATAATCTTTCTTCGTTCTACTGATGTTGAATATACTTTCCGAAGCTTAGTCATACTTTTTTACGTTTGCAGGTAAAGGATGTATAGCCTGAAGACACGTAAGTAGACAGAGAATTGAGAAAAACTTCGGCAGGGAGGGATAAACGTCATGTCCCTGAGGCCAAATCCTGTTTCACGATCACCGTCGAAGAAGAAAAACCTCCTTTTTCTTTTTCGTAGTCTTTTTAGTGTTTTTTCACCTAGGTTTTTTTTTTTTTTGCCAGGCTTCTCTCTGGCCATTAAGAGGACATCTAGGTACTTCAGAAAGGCTGTAGTTTCCTTTGAGGTAAGGTTTTTTTTTTGGATTTTTTCAGCTTGTGGGTAGGATCGTTTTGAAAGAGAAAATCGGAAAACCTTCTTGTTCCTTTTCGTAAATTTTGTTAGTATTTTTTTTTTTTTTTTTAATTTTGCCCTGATGCTTCGGCAGAGAGAAGGAAAGATGAAAGGCGCACTTCGGAAAAACGGCAGATATTTGTCCCTTCTCCTTTGAGCTGGATATTCCCTTCTTCTTTAACAAAGCCTAAACCCGCATGCAAAGGACGTATGTGTCCGTTCAGACCATTGTTCTCTCTCTCTCTCTCTCTCTCTCTCTCTCTCTCTCTCTCTCTCTCTCCAGGTAAATGCTGCTAGTAGCTTTGTGGTGTAGATGGTAGAATAAGCAATTCTCTCTCCCCTCCCAACAAAGTCACTGCTGGGACAAAAAGTGAAGATCAAATGAGCATCAGGAGTTACTGTAACGTTGAAAGCTAGTTATTATGATGAAAACCTTTTCAATGACTAAAGGTAGAATTATATAGTATTTGTTAAAACCTCAAGTTAGGGTTTTCATTCATTTAATATTTACTAATGAATGAATATGAACAAATACTTTTTTAAAAAAGTTGCAGGAAGTTAAAGGTTTAGCTAACTTCAAGCTAATTATTACACAGCTAAGCTGTAATGAAAGAAACACAACAGTGGTGCTCAGAAACGCTATGATAATATACGCCATCTGAATGACCTACAGAAAAATAATTATAAATTTTGACAATAGCTACTGTATGAGATTATGCAAGGTCAATTACGCAACTGCTTGCAAAATATTACCAAAGTTTTTCATCAGCACAATTTCGTTGTAAAGCGGTATCAATAATGCATATGTATATATACATAGGTATATATGTATACACACACACAAACACACACACACACACACACATATATATATATATATATATATATATATATATATATATATATATATATATATATATATACATACATACATACATACATACATACATACATACATACATACATACATACATACATATTTTAGATAGATAGATAGCTATAAGGATAGTTTTCGTCCACCGTTTACTGAGGCAATCGGAGACATAATGGAAAGTATTACTTTCCCACACAAACTCACAAGCAACAGAGTTACAAAGACCCGAGTTGAACCAGTAACTGGACGGGTAACCGCCAATAAACGCCGGATGCCGTTGCTCCATAAGACGCTGAAGGACACGGACACCCTTTTGCATAACTTAGTCACTCATTTAAGCGACACTTTAACCACATTAACCGACCACCAGTTTACGTCAGGAAATCTAAAGGGTATCTCGGGTTTCTGGGCAGCAATTTGGTCCAAACGCTGAATATATTCCTTCCGTGCATTCAACGACGAGGCCCCAACCCTCCCTTCACGACCACAGTTATCAGAGATATGGGACAGATACAATACGATGTTGTTGCAGGAAATGGGACTTTGCTCTCAATCTCGTTATTGATAGGCCTATGTTCCTGTTGGGGGCTCCACTGACTTTCTATGGGCGGAAGAAATGATGTTAAAGTTTACCTCTGTATGTATGTATGTATATATATATATATATATATATATATATATATATATATATATATATATATATATATATATATATATATATATATATATATATAATATGTATATGTATGTATGTATGTGTATATATTCAAATAACAATGATATAAACAAATATAAGCAAACAAAAAACGCGCCGAAGCTTCTTCGGCGCAATCGAGTTTTCTGTGCAGCGTATAATGCTGTATGA
>NC_089795.1:45713361-45715861 GCF_040412425.1 Macrobrachium rosenbergii
AAAACTATTTAATTACATATCTGTTATTAGTAGTATGTCATCAGTCATTCATCAGGAGACATTATCATATTTTAGTCATTAAAAACTCATCAATTTTGGACTTGAATTGAAATTAAAAGCATTGATGAATCGTCCATTTGTCTATCCATCATATGAAGGTAAATAAGATTATAATCTAAAAGTAATGAAGAATTAAAGCCTTGTACTTTTTTTGTGCGGTCCTATATACACCTTCTTTTGTTGCATATTTTTTGCAAAACAAATAGTTAAATAGCATGGCAAAAACCTTCAGTTTCAGCTGGAATGTAACCAAGAGGCTTAATACTTCTTTGGCAAAGACAAAAATTTGCAACTCTTCTGTCAGTACAGCGTGATGTAATCGACATTTCCAGAGCACACTAATTAGAAACTGGCCATGAAAATAATCTTTACCGAAGGCGATAAAATATTAATGTCATACCTTTTATTGCATTGTATATATAAACATAGAATTAATTTTTTATTGAATCTAGTATGAAGAAAAAAACTTAATTCAAGTATATTAAGGATTCCTTCCAACAAAAGTGTACGCCAGTTACATTCACAAGATTTGCAAATATGTATATACAATATATGTCTACTATAAACACTAATAGAATAACAAAGGACGTGTAAATTACAACAGTAAAAGAATTAGAAATAAACTCAGCTAATATAGTAGGCAACGTAATCCCGAGAACCCATGAAATGAATATGGAAAATTGCACATAAAATTTGGCAAACAAGTAGCCACATCCCATCAGAGGCAGAGAACGCACACAAAAATATGGGGAACCTTTATCTGTTCTTCTGTTCAGATTTAAAATCCCCCCTCTTTCATTATAAAGATTTAACGTACAGGAATTCTTTGCGGTTAGTTGGGCTCATTCTTTATCAATAGAGAGAGAGAGAGAGAGAGAGAGAGAGAGAGAGAGAGAGAGAGAGAGAGAGAGAGAGACTCGGTGCAAGAATACAATTGGGGAATTTTTTGAAGGTCCTCCACGAACTGAAATGAAAATAGTTAGATAAGGATTTTCATTGCCTCTCGATCAAGGAAATATAAGGGAAGAACATAAAGTCTCTCTCTCTCTCTCTCTCTCTCTCTCTTTAATGGTAAAGACCGAGTTGAGACATTTCGTAAAAGTTGACTTTTTTTTTGTGAAAGAGGACACTTCTCCTTCACTGAGAATAGTTTAGAGAAGATGGAGAGTGAAAGAAAACGATTCTCTCTCTTGTTCTCTCTGTTAGTGCTAGCTGGAATTTTTCGGCGAGATTTAATGAAAGTATGTTTTCTCAAGAGTTTAAATGTTTGAGACGAATAAACATGGTAGATTTTATTATATAGTAAAGTATCATTTATGAATAGGCCGTTTAAGTTCATATTATTTACAAATTTCTGATGAATATTGAAATTCTTATTCATTGAATGATTTCCAAATGTATTTATAGCTTTGTATACTAAATGAATTAAGATCTTAAATAGTACTCACATCCAACTACGTATAATCGATTAGTTTCTTGTTTAGTTACTCTTGATAAATTTCCATCATTTTTATCTGTATTTTCTTCTATTTACATATTCCTCCAGATATGTTATCACACTTATTTGTTCATTTATTTTTCCTGTTGGTTTGTAAAATATATAAGTTTACTTCATCAAGCAAGATGAAAGACTTATTCAATAAAAAGAGAAAGAAAATTGTCATTTAAGACCACTGAAGACTTAAAAATGACTCTCTAGAAATTATTTAATATGGAAAAGATAAAAACTGTCTTATGAAAAAGGAAGGCAAATACAGTCTTCCAGAACACATTTTGAATGTCTTCTTCACTCAATAAAAAGGGGAGGGGGGAATGAAAACGGTCTTGGTCCCTTCAGGCTAACATTTTCTACAACATGCTTAAACGTCACCGCGGTAGAGGAAAATAATAATAATAATAATAATAATAATAATAATAATAATAATAATAATAATAATAATAATAATAATAATAATAGACCAAGAATATCATGAACTGGTAATGACGTTCTCTAAAAATTCGAGACTGATCGTGGTCTATATTCTTATCGAAAATCCTCTCTAAATTTTGTATAAAAAAGTGTCTTCGAAAAGAATGGAATTTATGACAACTGACTGAACTTCAGTCAGGGCCGTGACCCACTCATAAAAGCACAAACGATTTATGTAGATTATTTATTTAGATTATTTAACTTTATTTAGATTATTCTGCATACTTTCACAAGGTATTTTAGCAAGAGTAATAACAATAAATATCTGCCCTATTTATTTTTGAAAATGATGGCAAGATATGGATTACAGCAAAGAAATCATTATGAAAGTGCTTCATGTCTGCGGATGCAAAAAATACTTGCAATAATCACAAATCATATGAAGGATGTGATTACTCAACATACAACTTTACTGTAAATAGCATCTGCAATAGCAAGAGGAGAACAATAAAATAAGTAATATGTTATTAT
>NC_089795.1:45720861-45745861 GCF_040412425.1 Macrobrachium rosenbergii
CAAAAAATTGATATCTTGAGAAATCTCCAGCATGAAAATGTATTTTCCAATGAAATACACGGCGAGAGAGAGAGAGAGAGAGAGAGAGAGAGAGAGAGAGAGAGAGAGAGAGAGAGAGAGAGAGAATATGTGAATCTTGAACAGAGTTTAGATACAAATTAAGAAAGTGAGAGAGAGAGAGAGAGAGAGAGAGAGAGAGAGAGAGAGAGAGAGAGAGAGAAGAGGTAGAATTTTGTGTAATCTTGAATAGAGAGTTTAGATACAAATCAAGAAAATGGAAGAGAGAGAGAGAGAGAGAGAGAGAGAGGGGGGGGAGGGGTGGAAGTTGTTTAACCTTACATAATGTGTTTCCTAAGTAAATGAATGGTGATTTCTTAAATGAATTGTCCACGAAACCTCTCTTAAATTTTCAATGACGCAAGTTGATGCTCCGATGCTCCAACTGAGCGTGAACCTCATGTATCCGGCTGACCACACAGTGAAGACGGAACATACAGCTACTATGGAATTCCTATAGTTTTTTTTTCATCTTATATGCATAATCCTTTTACTCTCTATAGAATATTGTGGAAGTAATAAGCGAGGAGATTCTACAGTTAAACCTCAAAATAGATTCTTTTTCCTCTCTCTCTCTCTCTTTATATTTGGACTTGCGATAAAAAAGCGTACATAATAATATTCAGGTAGAAAGGTATAATTATATTGAGATTGACATATAATAATATTTGGGTAGAAACGTATAAATTAACGAGATATAATTAAAGATAGAAAACGTATATAATAATATTCAGCTAGAAACGTATATAATTATATCGAGATAGAAAACGTATATACATAATTATTAAGATAGAAAACGTATATAATGTTAGATATAATGAAATAGAAATGTTTTACACCATTATTGAGAAAGATACGTTTCTAACAATACTGAGACAGAAAAAGTGTATAATAATACTGAGCATCAATGGAAATGGAACAGTTGGAGAATTTAATGTGCGTTAGGCAAGAAAGTTTTAATCACCATTTCAGAGACTAATTTGGAAGTTAAGCCCAACTGCTAATTTCATACAAACGACCATACAATCACACCCGCATTCAAGTTATAGAATGTCGAATTTAGCCTATAATTGGACGTGTAGTTACCAATAAATCCCAGACGCCGTTGCACCCATAAGACGCTGAAGGACACAGACACCCGTTTCCATAACTAAGTCACTCATTTAAGCGGCACTTGAACCCCAATAACCGACCACCAGTTTACGAGAGGAAACCCAAACGGTGTCTCGGGTTTATGGGCAGCAACTGAGTCTAAAAGCTGAATATATTCCTTCAGTGTGTTCAACAACGAGGTCCCCCCTTCCCTTTACGACCATACGAATTAATGATATGGAACAGACGTAGTGTATACGTTGTTGCGGTTATAAATAAGATTCTCCTTGCATTCTTTTCACTGATTTAAGTTTTTTCGCTGTGCATATATATACTTGCACATCGATATATAGATATTTACATACATACACATACATATAACACATACATATATATATATATATATATATATATATATATATATATATATATATATATATATATATAGAGAGAGATAGAGAGAGAGAAAGAAAGTGTGTGAGAGAGAGAGAGAGAGAGAGAGAGAGAGAGAGAGAGAGAGAGATTAACATCTCGAAAATCAAGTGAGCAATAGCAAAACATTAGCTTAAATAAATTAGATTTAGTAAGCAATATAATTCATGTTTTATACTCTAAATTATTTAATGTTAATTTTCCTCTCCAGTTATGGAAGTCAACAAATGTTGCAATCTCAGTATTTGGAGCCATCATCGGTGAGACAGTGTCATTAGACCACTAATTCCATTTAACGATTTCTCTCCTTCGTGGATAATTGCCCTTCATACGGAAGACTGTCTGATGTTTTCTGGTAATTTTGTGATGACGCCAAAAACTTGAAACATGAGATTAACTAACATATATTTGTTAATATGACGCCTGGTTTGTACATTAAGTCAAAGGCAGTAACTAGAGAATATGAGACCGATTAAAGAACAGAATAAGAGAGAGAGAGAGATAAAAATGAATTTATGATCACATTTCGTATCACACTGGACAAAAGTCATCAACGCTGAAAATACAAAGTATACTCAAACTGAATCACATGAATTTCACTTATTCATTTCCATCGTGACATTATGTCCATTGACTTTAGTTTTCCTCAAAAGTTGTAATTGCCTTTTCTACACATCAGCGAGATTAAAAAGAAATAATATTACGTCTTCCGGAATCATTATCAGCTGGTTAAATGTCTCCCTCAATGAACGTTAGGCTCATTACTAATGTAAGGACCAGTGAGACATTTTTGTCATGACACTCGCTTCCGGGCCTCATTTTTTTTTTTTTTTGTTAAATGTAATTACAGGTTTTTATAACCAGTAAATACCAATTACGTTCTTGAATGTCAGTGTTAACTGACATTTTCTCTCTCGTACAAAAAGTTAACAGATAGATTATTCTTACATTCTCTCTGAGTATTGAATTAATTTTAATTACATAATTTGTATTGAATACATTTAATGAATAAAAATATGCATTAGTTCTCATATTCAGTAATAGATGATTGCATTTGGATTACGACCATCAGTCATTGTTAAGTGATGTTGTACATATTAACTGTATAAAATATCTATATAGTGTAGAATATGGACACCAGTCTAGCTGAGAGAGAGAAAGAGAGAGAGAGATTGAAGACTGAAATGTTAAAGAGAGAGAAAGAGAGAGATTGATGACTGAAATTTTAAAAAGAAGTGCCTTTATGCCAGCACATGCACTTTCTCTTTGGACATCCCCATATAAGCAATAGAGAAAACAGTACTCCAGATATAGAAAAGTGTTGATGTCTAGAATATGCCTTATCATTTGTAGAGATATGAAAGTAACGAATTTTTGTCTATATTTATAAATTATAATTATAATCACCGTGTACCTGTTTGTGCATAACAGACTTGAAGAATCTTTATAGTATATTTTATTTCAATTATCATTTTAAACCTTAAGTTTTATTTTGACATAAAATTAGGAAGTCGTGAACAGAATTACAGATAATCATCCAGTTGTTAAAACGTCCATTTTTTTGTGTGTGATAGAAATGCAGTTTATTAAGAGTTTTTCATAATTTAAACCGTTTTTATTTTACAGTATTTAAATATAACAAAAATTACTAGATATTTTAAAATGATTATTGACAACCTCTAAATCTTTCATCACTCATTCAAAATGTCGTCTCAAACACGCAGAAAAAAGTAAGGACGACAAGCTATCAAAATTGGCTTCAGTTCCCCTAAATTATCCAGAAAGAGCCTGTGCAAGACTTTGCTGTCAGTGTGAGAGACACGCCAAGAGCAATCTCCGCTAATCTTCTTTGGGAGGGATGACACCCGACGTGATATCTCCTGTTACTTAAAGGTCAAGATTTGTCGGGACGTAAAGATGAGGAGATTTCTGTTGGGCGTCTCTCTCTCTCTCTCTCTCTCTCTCTCTCTCTCTCTCTCTCTCTCTCTCTCTCTCTCTCTCTCTCTTCTTTCATAATATTTCTAATCTTTAAATTAAGGGATGATATGTTACTTGGCATCACAGAAGTATTCGATTATATTCAACTTTAAATAAGGAACATGACCATATAAAGTTATTATTATTATTATTATTATTATTATTATTATTATTATTATTATTATTATTATTATTATTATTATTATTATTATCCAATGGTGCAGAGCAAGCCAAAATTGATACAAAAGACATGAGATTAAAAACTTACTAGTAATTACTCATTTTACAATTTCTAAAACAAAAAACAAATTTTCAAAATTGAAAATTGAAAATTGAACATTTTAACCTTGGAAAGTTATTTAAACTAAGCCGAAGGTTGTTAAAAACATTTTTAATTGAAATATGCAATCAGAACTTTGTTACAGGTTCAGCGTTGTTTGCATAAAGGAATATTCATAAAACGGAGAAGTTGAACCAAAACTCAAAGTCTAAAGTAACGGCAAATACAGGTGCTTCCGATAAGAAATTTATTATTATTATGATTGCTTAATGAATATTGTTATTATTATTATTATTATTATTATTATTATTATTATTTTTTTTTCAATGGTCCAGAGCAAGCAAAAAGGACCAAAATTGACACAAATCTTATCACCATGAGTTTACAAACTTACTAGCCCTTACTCATTTTACAATTTCTAAAACAAAAAACAAATTTACAAAATTGAATAACTGAAAGTATAAAACTTTGAAAGTTATTTAAACTAAGCCGAAGGTTGTTAAAACATATTTTTAATTGAATATGCTTCAGAACTTTGTTACAGCGTACTGCGCTTGTTTGCATAAAGGAATATTCATGAAACTGAGAAGTTGAACCAAAAACTCAAAGTCTAGAGTAACGGCAAAAGGTGCTTCCGGCGATAACGAAATTTCCACTCCCCTTTTAGGCTGATTGCTTGCTAAGTGAATATTGTAATACAGGGGGTAAGTGCGTAGGCGCTGGATTCTGGCTTTTTTTTTTTTTTTTTTTAACTTGTATGACACGCAAAAAGGACTCAGTTTTGCGCACTTCCATGCGCTCGTCAGAAATTTATGTACACACATACACACACACACACACACATATATATAATATATATATATATATATATATATATATATATATATATATATATATATATATATATATATATATATATATATATATATATATATATATATATATATATATATATAATGTGTGTGTGTGTGTATACTGTGTGTGCGTATGCGTATGTGTGTGTGTGTGTGTATGAATGTGTGTGCTTGTGAAGTGGTCATCTGCAGAAAATTATCAGACAAAGTACATAAATAAAGTCGAAAAGAGAGAGAGAGAGAGAGAGAGAGAGAGAGAGAGAGAGAGAGAGAGAGAGAGAGAGAGAGAGAGAGAGAGGGTGGATTATTTCAGCGGGCCATTCAAAAGGAAAGAGATATATTGAGTTGCGTGAACCAAGCGAGGCAGCAGGAATTAGAAGTAAAGGATGCAAGTTCCAACATCATGCGTTGCACTTGATCGCAGTAGATGCTATTCTCGTGAACAGAAAGGTGCGAGAAAAAACTTGATTCTGCAAAGAAGCAAAGCTGGGATGAAGACAGTCTAGACACAGTTTAATTCTGTGTTAGGAAGAAAGTTGTAGGAAGAAAGTTATGGATAGCAAAAAAAATCCATATTAAATCTACTGCTGAAATTAAATCTACTTCGGAAATCAGAATTACGGTAGAAATTAAAACGGGGGAACAGGAAAAACATAAACAAAAATCGAAACAGTGAAGGTGATAAAAGTAGATTAGTTTATAATCTGAAGAAACGATTAATATATTTTGAAATCTTTTAGAAGCGATGTACCTTTTGAGAGGACTTATGAAAGGTACAAAGTCTGTATAAAAGAAGAGAATAACATCACATTTTCAACGAGTCAACATTTTGAACTACTTATAGTCGAAAGTCCTTATATTTTGGTAAAGTAACATCAATTAAGAGATTTTACAAATGAGAAAAAACTGGGGACATAGGCAGACAGACATTTGATGTAATCAACTGTTTTCGGAAGGAATCATCTTCCTTTCTGCCTTTGCAATGATTTTAGATTTGAGAAAAATGTATCTCAAGAAAGAGAATTTCTCTTCTGGAGGAGAAATTTTACTCGGAAAAATGAGTCTATTGAGAAGGAGCTGTATGCACTATTTAGTTACTGCGTTATTTTTTAAATATCGGTTCACCCTTTGGATTCCATACTGCTTCCGAAATTAGAAAGTCTTTCTTTTCAATGATTTTCTCAAAGTAAATTAAAAATAACTGTCTATCATGAAAACATATTTCTCAATCCAATTATAATTCACTTTAACTGTCTTGTACAGTACCTTCATATATCACGAATAGTTCAACATTATACTTAAATTTTGCAAGCGTCCAACGGAATGCATTGCAAAACCAGGAATGAGAAAGTGGAGTATTTCCTGAAAAGAAGAAAAAAGGAAAAAAAAATAGTGGGAAGTGGGGGGGGGGGGGAAGGAGCCCAGGCTGAGGCTATTCATTAATATTCGTTCTCCCCTGCGGGCTAATAACTGCTTTAATGGCAGTCCCGTATAATGTTAGGTCACGTTAATGAACTTTCACTGGCCATTAATCATATTTATTCACCGTCTTTATCTCCTCCAGCATAACCGCTCCCCATTCCTCTTCCACTTTACTTTTCTGGTTTATAGCTCCGGTCCAAATAGGTTAGTCATGTACTTTGTTCAAATGGCTGGGCATTATAGCATTATATATCTCTGTGTGTGTGTTTGTGTGTATATCCAATAGTTACATCGTATTTTCATTGTTTCATCTCACAAATCACAGCTTTTGTTCCTCCATTATCGAAATAAAGACAAGGGTAAAGAAAGTTAGGAAACTTTCCCTGAGTCAACATCCAGTATAAGAAGTTGGTCGAGCAACGCGTTATATTTCCGAGCCACTTGTCTTTCGGGAAATAACTTTATTAGAAATAACTTTACTAGCTCGATGTTCCTCTCTCTAACTTCCAACGTCTTTTGTTCACGAGTAGGACGCAACCAAGTGCAGTAACTTGCATTGTTACGATATCTTAATTCTTACGTTGGGTGTCTTTTAAACTCTACGGACATTTCACGTCATGTTTGGGTTCACTTATGAAGGACTATTATTATATTGTCGATCGTCGGTTGGTTTAGATTAGGATGGCCTTATGCCAGCGAGGTACGTTTGTTCTAAGAAGTGCCGTAATGATGACTGTTAAGGAGACGTTCCTTTATTTATTCTTTATAATGAACGTGCTAGCCATACGGTCCACAAAATGGGAATACTTGCATGGAAATATCATTATTATTATTATTATTATTATTATTATTATTATTATTATTATTATTATTATTATTATTATTATTATTATTATCTAGGATAAAGAGAAAGGACTTAGCTAGAAACAGACAGGCTTAAACAATGTTCTCAAGCGTGTTATGTACATTATACATTACCATATGATTTTATTTCCGGTGAAATTTACCTAAACAGAATTATTGAAAAATAATATAATCAGTCACAAAAAGTAACATTCTTGTTTTAATTAAACATGATGTAATTTCGGAACATTTTTCTACCTACACTAGTAGTTCATTTCCAATTAAGGCATTGGTTATAAATTCAGAGAAGAGATGTTAGTGCGCCTTATGCAATACCAAGATAATGGCGGCCTTATCTCTTCCAATGATATTTCGAGTTCATGAAAAAAAAGTGAAAAAGACCGAAGTATAAACCACAGAATAAAAGAGGAAATCTTTATAAGACTCCGAAAGAGATCATCTCTCTGACACCAACCCTTGACAGATATTTCTTTAACGACGGAGCTGAGCAGGAGAGTGTCAAAAGGAATTGAGGTTGAGTGAAGAGTTTTCTGTTGAGATGAAGGGGGATGAGAGTTGGGCTGGGGTGGTGGTGGGGGGGGGGGGGAACTGGGGCTGGTGGGAGGGAGGAGGTGGGTGGATCAAGAAATGTAAAGCGTTAAGTTGTGCTAGACTTCGGTGCTTCTCTTGAAAATGTATACAGAAGGAAAATATGTTGTATTAGAATTGAAGCTGGGTAGATATGGTTTCTAGAAAGTAAAATGAGAGGTTTTTCTCCAGATATATTATACACATATATATATATATATATATATATATATATATATATATATATATATATATATATATATATATATATATATATATATATATATATATATATATATATATATATAATGCTGTAAATAAGCCTTGAGCTTAAACCCCAACGCAATCTATCTAAAAACTCATATCATTTTGTTCTATGGAAGGAGTTCTGTCAACATTTCCAATAAGCTAAATGCGTTTGGCAGACTCCTCCAGGACTGTTTCGGGGGAAACATTTGGCAAGATACTTTATCATAAGGAATCTTTTATTTTTTTTTTTTTACTTTTATATGGACTCTGCTTCGAAGCACTCCGAGATAATAAAACTTTATACGAACGCACCCGTAAGAGCGGGAATACTTTATTCTCCAGCTAGTATTCCTGTTCCAGTAACCGGGAACAGAACATGAAGTTTATTGGATATCAAAAATGTAGTTCGTAACGAGAGGAAATGTTATACAGAGGTAGGACGGAATTTCAAAGGAATTTTTATGAACATTCGTCCTCTTCTATATAAATGTTTACAGACGATGCAGAGGCCGAACTTTCCATGAAAAACGGTAACCTACCGATCAGAATACTCGAGCTTTTTATTCAAATAAAAAGAATAGAAAAATAGAATTAGCTGAATATAGATCAAGAAAAAACATACGCAATGAATAAATACATTGAAGATTATGTGTTTCAGTCAGGGGGAAAGATTTTTTAGGTTCAACCTGTTCTCTCGGCATGAGACTGTTATCCCAATTTCTTAGAGGGCTTCGTATTGTTATCATAAAACAGCATAAATTTAAAATGACACAAGACCAGGAAAGAGAGCAATGGTGAACCATTCATTATTATCTGTTCTGTAATCAAATAAAGTAGTTTTGAATTTCTCGGTTGAGACAGATAGAAATAATGAGAGTATTATTGCTACATACTATTCGTAAAACAACAGGAAGAGAGACAGACAGACAGCCAGACAGACAGACATATAAACGGTCACGAAAAGGAACAATAATTGTTGAATACTTCGAATGAGACAGACAGAAATAATAAAATTTATTGCTGTATAATATTCATCATCAAACAAAAGCGAGAGAGAGAGAGAGAGAGAGAGAGAGAGAGAGAGAGAGAGAGAGAGAGAGAGAGAGAGAGAGAGAGAGAGAAGAAGGGGGAATATTTGTTGAATATCTGACATGAGACAGACAGAAATAATGTTTTTTTGCTATATGATATTCATAAAACAACATGAGAGAGAGAGAGAGAGAGAGAGAAACGATCAGGCCAAAGAACAAGAAGATTTGTAAAACACAAATGACAAGCGCACTCCAAATGATGATATATTTCTCAAAAAAAAGTAAGACCCTGAACAAGCTTGACAGAAAAACTGAGTCAAGTACAAGTTGACGTGACAGGTGAATGACAGACCCTCACGTACAAGACTCCGGCAAAAATGGAGACTTCATATGGATGAGAAACTGCATATCATAAATAGAATATGACATTTCTTTGTTGTTTATGAGTCTTAACCAAAATAAACATTGATTCAGTACGTCTTGAAGGAAGCAAGAAATAAATTTTGGTAAGAACTGAGAAAAGACAGGAGAATGTTAGGATTATGGAGGCAAATGCAGGAGGAATCCTAAGCCTGGTAGTACCGGGAGAGAAACATTTAATGAGCTGCTAAGATATTTCAGAGAATATATACTTAAAAAAGAGAGTAGAAGATCATAGAAAAGCATAGAAAATGAAAATATATATATATATATATTATACAATGATATATATATATATATATATATATATATATATATATATATATATATATATATATATATATATATATATATATACATAATATATATATATATATATATATATATATATATATATATATATATATATATATATATGTGTGTGTGTGTTTAAACAAAGAAGCAGGAAAGCCATGAAAAATACACAGTGAACGATGTACGGACAAGAAACTTCTGTAATGAAAAATACATTGGCCACGAGGTGCTAAGGTGAGAACATTCCAGATGTTAGGAATTTTAATTAAACTTCGGGGAAAGAGAAAAGAAAGACTTTCGCAATTTAAACGCTGAAAAGAGGACGCGTTTTTGGAACAAACAAAAGGCGAGGATTGTTTTCGTTCAACCATAAAGTCATGGCGTTTAAAGAAAATGACTATTATACAGCTTTGTCAAAAGTCTGGCTTGGTGAAAAACAATAAACAAAATAGAAATTAGTTTTGCCTACTAATACAAAATTGACAAATGCTGGTTTAGCGAAAAAAACAGAAAATAGTTTTGACTGCTATACAGCACTGGCAAATTCTGGTTTAGAGAAAAATATTAATAAGCAAAGCATACAATAGATTTGACTACTATAGAGCTTTGTCAAAAGTCTAGCTTGGCGAAAAACAATATGCAAAACAGAAAATTATTTTGACTACTATACAGCACTGACAAAATTCTGGTTTAGCGAAAAAAACACTTATAAGCAAAACAGAAAATGTTTTTGCTTATACAAAACTGACAAAATTCTAGTTCAGCAAAAAAAAAAAACATTATAAGCAAAATAGATAATAATTTTGGAGTAAGACAATTTTTCACTCGTTGGGTTCAAAGCCATGGAATCAGAAATGCTTTTGGGCAAATACTTTTCATGTCCCTCCTTTACTTTGACAAAAGCAGAGATTCAGAGAGAGGTTTTTGAGAGAGAGAGAAAGAAAAAGATCGATTTTTATAGAGAAAACAACTAAAAAAAGATTTGTCTAGACAAATCAAGCAAATTTGCTATATTGCCTGAAAACAACTGCAAGACACACTTTTATACTCTCAAAATAATGAACTTAGCTTTCTCTCTCTCTCTATATATCTATATATATATATATATATATATATATATATATATATATATATATATATATATATATATATATATATATATATATATATATATATATATATATATATATATATATATATAAACAAATATTAAATGACGTAAAAAAAAAAATAGTATTCGTCAAGAGAAAGGTTCTTGGTGATTACTTCCACAGCAAATCGAAAGTGATATAAATTTAATGAAACACAAAAGACAGGTATATTAATCGAATTATTGACTGAAATGACCTGAACCCGTTTTTATTTACAGTAAAAATCGTTTTATGAATGAAATGTTACTACATCTGTTGTTCATTTTAATGGCACATAAAATGAAATTGCCTCAATTAAATTAAAGGTAACTAGAGTCACCTTCCGGCCTTTAGAATCAAGTTGGTTTTAATTCGAACAAAGACTGTGTAGTGTCCTTAATAAAAGCTATTTGTTATTAGACTTTTTTTTAAGCTAAAACTTTTTTGTCCATGTAAAGCTTTTTTTCAAGGTGCAACGTTTTTGTCAAGGTGAAAAGTTTTTTGTCAATGTAAAACTTGTTTGTCAAAATGAAAAATTTTTGTCAACGTAAAACTTTTTTGTCAAGGTATAATTTTATTTTTGTCAAGGCAAAACTTTTTCTGTCAATGTAAAACGTTTTTACTAAAGTGAAACATTTTTGTCATGGTAAAACTTTTTTTGTCAAGGTAAAATTTTTTTGTCAAGGTAAAACTATTTCGTCAAGGTAAAACTTTTTGTCATAGTACAATTTTCTTAACAAGGTAAAACTTTTGTGTCGAGGTAAAACTTTCTGTCAAAGTACAACTCTCTTATCAAGTTAAAACTATTTTGTCAAGGTAAAACTATTTGTCAAGGTACAACTTTGTCAAGATAAAACTTTTTTGTCAAGGTAAAGCTTTTCGTCAAAGTACAACTTTCTTATCAAGGTAAAAACTTTTTTGTCAAAGTAAAACTTTTGTCAAGGTATAACTTTCTTATCAAGATAAACCGTTTTTGTCAAGGTAAAACTTTTTTGTCAAGGTAAAACTTTTTGTCAAGGTACAACTTTTTGTCAAGGTACAACTTTCTTATCAAGGTAAAACCTTTTTGTCAACGTAAAACTTTTTGTCAAAGTACAACTTTCTTATCGAGGTAAAACTTTTTTGTCAAGGTAAAACTGGTCAGGGGGGTTTCGGAAAAAGGGCTTTATACTTCTCTGGCTATTTATCGAGGCATAAACATACTTTCAGCAATAACGTTTATCCTTATCGATGGCGTTGCAACGTTTCCGAGCAATTATGTTGATGCCTTTTGCCTTTATGGCTTTCTCTGCAACACAAGGGATCGGTTTTATGCTGCTGTTTATGACCATCCATTCTTGGATTTAAGGTCGTAATACTAACAGGAAAAGATAGAGGACTCTCATTCAAAGGCAAAATGTATCTACTTGACCAATTAGACTTATTTATTCATTTGGTAATTTATCTATCTATCTATCTATCTATCTATCTATCTATCTATCTATCTATCTATCTATCTTTATATATCTTTTTATCAATTTATTTATTTTGCCTTTAACTTTTATAATTTTATTTATTTTGCCTAATTGTTTTGTTTCGCAGATGGACTGAAAATGTGACAAGAAAGTTGTAATTTAAGCAGGCACTCTATAATGCTTTGTTTTTACTTAACATACGGAAACTGAAAATATGTAATTTATAAGGAAGATTTTATCGAAATAATCTTCTAACATCTCACAGACACAGATCCCCACGAGATCGTTGTCTTCATCAGAGCGAACATTTTCATTCCCAGAGGAAATCAAACACAGCAGAGGCACCTGAATGGGAGGCGTCTCGACACGTCAAAGTTTGTGGACATTTCCTCCACATTACCTCGTCTCGAATACCAATAGTGGAGGAGAAACTCGTTAATGAGAGCTTTTCAAAGTAAAAATAAGTATCGAGATCTTATTTATGTATATATAGCGTTTTGTATATGCTCTCTCCTACAATTGCTTTAAGGTGATTTGAATTCTGTTCATGTTTTTCATTCCATCATTAAAAAAAATCATCACAGGGATATCTTTCAGTTGCGACAAAACGTTGCAACAAATTTTGCTGGACTTCTAAGAAAATCATTCAACTACAACATTGTAACAAATTTTTCTGCACTTCTGATAACCTATATTTTTGAAAGTTCCTTAAAATTTAGGTGACATTATCTGCTTAACAAGTAGATGTGGTATTAGTTCTTCCGAAAACGCCTGGTTTTATAAATTTATTCGTTTCAGTGAAAGCATTCCTCAGGAACAGCAAATGACTTAGACATATAGTTAGTTAAATGTGGGTTGTATAGTCCGCAGAATTCTTTCGCTGTTAAGTTTTTCGAAAACAAATTTAGCCATTTATGAAATTCAATTATATGCATTAAAAAGCATAGTTACTCTCCTTCGGCTCCCACTTTCATTTCAGAGAGATATTTTAATACTGTATCAATCAGTTATTGCTGTCATCACCCTCATAAAAATTAACAGAACAATCAGTTTTATAAAGCGAAATTATTTACACTACAGAAGAAGAAATACATGAAAGTATACTTTACTTTGTATAGTATACTTGGTAAGTTAGAGGATTTAAGAAAATTTTATTGCAACTTTTCGTTGTTTATTCCTTAAACGAGTAGTTAGTCGTAGATTAGCAGCAGGTTTGGATTTAAAAATTAACATTTACGTCAACATACACAAACTCATGCCATTCACATACGCATACAAACACATATATATATATATATATATATACATTATATATATATATATATATATATATATATATATATATATATATATATATATATATATATATATATACACATATATATATATATATATATATATATATATATATATATATATATATATATATATATATATATATATATATATATATATATATATATATAAGTCAAGGCAGGTAGAGCCCCAGCTTATCACGGTCACAGGAAGAGATGGGCATTAATTGACCTTCATTCTAATGTGACCTTAATTCTTTATAAAGGACTCATTAGTCCATCTATGAAATGCAAAATAAGCAAGAGAGAGATGCTGATTTTCAATGCAACTTTCTCAAAAAACGGATCTGTTGGTTAACTCTACGGCTTGTGGCTTTGTCATTATTTATAATGGAAAACAAAACCTGACACATAAGAGGACTCTGTTGTTGTGTTTCATACATTTTTTTTATTATATCACCTTAAACCCTCAAAGCATATCATTCTGGCGCAACATCCATAGAAAAAGCATTCACAGTTATTACTCTATGCGAAGATGTTATCCAGAGTACAAAGGATTCGTTCAAGTTTTTGAAGTAATCATCAATTCATTTTCTGTGGCTGTTGTTTTTAATGGAAATCTTGGAGGATAATCATATCAGTATTTTCTTTAAAAATTTTAAACGAGTATTCTTATAATTCCTAGACCGTATTCAATTCGGATTTATTAAAAAAAGAGTGTAAATTCATTTCGAGCTTTTCTGTCTATCAGTTCAATTTCAGGGTGAGAATCGAAATTGACGAGTAATCCTAATCGTTGTGGTTATCCTGATTTTAATTACACTTTGTTTCTTATGTTGCGACAATCCAGGTCACAGGATTTAAGAAAGGCAAAATTCTTTCCAGTGCTTTATCCCCGAGATACAACTTACGAGATTCAAGTTTGATTGTTGTAGCTGGTTTTAATTAAAGGTATCCCTTTGTCGGAAATTCTTTGGGAAAGTTCACGGTCTTAGAGTCTGCTCTCAGAACGATGTAATCTCTTATGATCTAGAAACTCATCACTATAAATGTGTATATACATACATACATATATATAATATATATATATATATATATATATATATATATATATATATATATATATATATATATATATATATATATATATATATGTATATATATATATATATTGATATATGTATATATGTATATATATATATATATATCAATGTGTGTGTATATGATAATAATATGCCAGTAAATAAGACTTTCTTGATAACTTTCTTAATTTTTTATATGTATATGCCTGAAAAAAACCTTGAAACTTGGATCTTCGTAATTCTCAAGCATTACTGAACATTTCTTTTCATTAATTTAGATAGAATCAGTAATTAACGCACGTTGCATTTTCATTCTTCAAGAAATCTGAAAAATGCGATTTATATCGATAAGATAACGATTCCACACTCATTTGATCACTTTATGTAAAGCTTCGCACGTAAAAAAAAAAAAACAATTTAACAGTTGGAATGTCAATAATTTTTCATGAAATAAATGTTGAGGTTTTTTGTTTAACAGTCAAACATAAGATGTACTCAAAGTTTGGAGCTTACAACACTGACTTTTAGTAAGATATAATAACAGATATGAAAATAAATATAAAATATGCAGTTGACATATATATAATATATATAATATTGTATATATATATATATATATATATATATATGTGTTATGTAGATATATATATATATATATATATATATATATATATATATATATATATATATATATATATATATATATATATATATATATATATATATATATATATATATATATACACATAACCGAACCCTTTGATGATTGCCGTCTTGGGAAACATTTAACGCTGTATGAAGATGCTTATCAAACGATATAATCTAGTTACAGTCATTCAAACGTAAATAGATTGATGGTATTCTGATTACTTGATATTTGCTTACACTAATTAGGTCTCGAGTCTTAAGTCCACAAATTCCCTTTACAGACAAATGTAATAAGATAACATACAGTAAAAAAGGAAGAACTTCTCATATACATATTGGGGCCTTGGGAATATTATGTAAGTTAATGAAATTAGCCTTCTGATATGTAAATAAGCCACCGGAACATCAAAGACCATTCCTCTCTCTCTCTCTCTCTCTCTCTCTCATTCAAGAGACTGAAGATCTCTCTCTCTCTCTCTCTCTCTCTCTCTCTCTCTCGCTGGTTTATTATAATTTTTTTCTCCTATTTCGTTTTGCCTGTTTTTTTGTTAGTCTATTATTTAGAAATATGAAGAAAAGCTTCGTTGATTTGTCAGCTTTAAACATAATTGTTCATATGCTTCGTATGTTTTTTATTTAAAAATAAACAATCACGCCCCTCTCCTCTCTCTCTCTCTCTCTCTCTCTCTCTCTCTCTCTCTCTCTCTCTCTCTCTCTGGAAAAGAAAGCGAATTTGGAGAATAACAAGTTCAACCAGATGAGCATTAGGGGTTCAGTTCAAAAAGCTTTAAATACTTCGGCACAGGGCAGGCTACACAATTTAGTTACTGGTGAGCTCTTAAAGAGAATCCGATCACAGGACTCTGATTGGGTAACAGACTTGGTGTGTCCGGGGCATAGGATTATTGTATAGTGGGGTTACAGATACCATGCAAAACACAAATAGCCACAAGAGAAATACACCATTGTACGCCTCGTTCTATTCGTTTACAAAACTCGCAGCGGGTTGACAGAAATGTATAATTATTGAAGAAAGGGATATCATTTACAAAATTTAAGTAATGAAATAGTTTTAAAACAAAAAGGCCAGAAAAGTACCTTGAGGGGAAAACATGAAAACTTTCCATCGGTGGATTCTAATAAAACATGATTTTTCTGTTATACAAAAATGTAACCATAAAAGTTGAAAATCAAAATTCATGATTTATTTTATTTCGTAGCGTTTCTTTGCATGATCTCTTAATGTATCAGAATCTTAACTACATTTGAATTGCAGAACAACTTTGTGCATATTTTGTGGCCCGATGAAACGGTGTTTTAGTGATGCATATCTCCAGAAAAGCAAGTAATGGAAATTGATTTCTCAGTTTTAGTAGAGGAAAAATTATTTAAATTTTATTTTTACTGATCTCTAAACAGTAAAACATATATGTGAAGTTGCTTTACGTAATATCCCATTTCAAAAAACTAAATATCACTGGCGCATTCAAAGGTAAGTGATTTAATTTTATGGATACGAGATTTCCATTTCTGCTAATCAAGGAAATAAAACTAAAATGGATATTCTTTTTCTTCGTGCGATAACATCTAAAAGCATTATCCAGTATCTTGACCTCAGCAGTATTTGAATACAAAACCAAAGGACTGAACTTATTTCCCTTTTTTTTTGTGTAAAAACACTGATCCAGAGTTTTAATTTAGTTTTTTTTTTTAGATAAATTGGAAATGAGATGTTTGCATAACAGGACTCTACGTAAGAATAGTGCCGGGTATTATCCTCTATTTCGCTTCGGAAGGGTTATTTAATTAACCAAACTAACATAGCGAGATAGCTTAATTGCACGAAGGTAATTAAGGGAAGGTTCTTAATGAGAGAGAGAGAGAGAGAGAGAGAGAGAGAGAGAGAGAGAGAGAGAGAGAGAGAGAGAGAGAGAATGGAAAAGTTTGGTGTGCAGTGATCAAAACACTTGCGCATAGAAAAATTCAAATAACAAAATAAATAATAAAAAAGTTTGAATGTAAGGTGAATGAAATAAAACTAAATTAGATTAGAATCAGATAATGACATTGTTCCTGTTTTTTGCGAATGTATAGAGACAAGTAATCTGATCGTTATTGAACTTGGAAAATGAGGCTTCAGTAGAGTTCTGTTATTGCAGGACATAATTGCTTATAGAAAAATGAATTTGAGATTTCAGCAGTTGTAGTTTTTAAGGAAACCCTACAAAAGAAAGAAAACAAAATACCCAATTAGGATCTTCAAGGAATTGGACCTGGAAATTTCCACAACACATAATTCTCAGAATGGTTCTGTCTCTAACTGAAGCTGGAGTTTAAACGAATATAACAAACATACCAAAGTCTTTGACCTTCATCCGGTTGAGGGAAAAACGGAATAATTACCTTTTTAGAAAGAAAATGAGAAACTGAGCTAAACAAAAGTACAGGCCAGAATAAATTGCTGTACGTGACTGCTTTAGGAAGCAATTATTCCCCAAACAGACTTCAAATTAATGGACTTAGCAAGACTCGTAGCCGGAATGATACTAGCAATGTTCTAATCAGATCATATGACTTCATTAATATTTTGCATGCAGCTTCCCTTGTTTGTTTATAAATTACGCGTAATTGCTACAGCTAAATTGTTGTGCAGTACCTTCTATTACAAAAAGCAGAAACCAAATTACTGTAAGTAGCAACAAAGGCAATGAATACTGAGGCAACTCACGCTAACCGCTTATCGGCTTTTGGATTTCATTTCTCCGTCTTCAGAGAAACATCGCGTGCTGCCACCTACCGTGTAAACTGACGAACCTACACTTAATAGAAACGAATCTCGGACAAAGGAGACGTGAGTGGGGAGAAATAATCTGCTTGAAGAAGGATCAGTGTCAGGTGAACAGGTGAACGTTTTTCATCGTAAATATTAAAATGTGTTGGTCACGGAGATTTAGCGGGGATACAGTAGGTATGTTTGGATTTCGCATGACTCACACGTTGAATGTATTGCACGAGAGAGAGAGAGAGAGAGAGAGAGAGAGAGAGAGAGAGAGAGAGAGAGAGAGAGAGAGAGAGAATAGTGAAGTTCCATCTGACAATCCATTCGTTATTTTCAGCGATAAATTTTAAAAATAACAATCCATTAAGTTATTTGAGCCATAAATTTGAAAAATAACATAAAAGTGGTTTTGGATTTTGGCATGAACTTTTTGTTGTGCAAACAATGTTATAATATAGGTTTCACTTGTTTTCATCATGAATTTAGAAACGCCTTTTATTATCTTATGAATGAGATGAACAAACGGGTTTCCTATCAATAATGCTCGAAGGGTTGCTGATGTAACTACCTGGCTATAGGGTCCCACAGGTGTCCTCTTCGTCAGATACTGTAAATATATTGTGAATTATAGATACGTCTTTGTCAGTCACTTCTTGGTTTTAAATATATCCGTGGTCAATTTTATTCTTTTCACTCTCATACCACAATCTCTCGTTCAGATGAGCAGTTCCATATTTCTTCTGGTTAACAAAATTTTATTATTTTTTTTTTTTGATTAACCAACATCGACAAAGACCTCTTAAATGACTGTTTGTACAGATATGAAAAAAGCAACAGTATGTTTACATTATGCAAGCCTTTATGAACGACTGTTTGTTTGCCTGACTATCTGACGTTCAGTAAGGATTATTCTCCGCAAAAATATTTGTGGCTGTGTTTACAGCGTGAAGGAAAAAATTTATCGTGAAAAGAATTTAATATGAAATTCGCCTGGTATTCTGTATCTTGTATTATCTCTTTTGTGTTGTTCTGGTTTTGAATGTCAATGTACATTTATTTTGGGTTGTTATGAATTCGTTATAACATTCCTAAAGTATTTTCTTTGTACGTAATGCGCGTGCTATTTAAATATGAATTTAAATGTGTTTGCCTTTTTGAAAAAGAACAAAGCATATAAAACTGAATATTCAAATTGAAGAATAAGAGAAAAATATTTCTAATCAAATATTTATTATGCATGTGTTTTTATTCTTTTGAAAATGTTTTTATGCTTCTTTTAATTCATGAAAATAATTTCTAATTGTCATGTATAACAAGACCAATCAACAGTAATTTGAAAAATATGCAAATACTTCACTTTTTTTAAAAATTCTAACATAAAAAAAGGCATACTTTAGTTCATGAATATAATTTCTAATTGTTATATTTATATAAAGACCAGTCAACAGTAATTTAAATATACAAAAATAATTCACTTTATTTATAAATCCTAACATATAAAAATGTGTTTTGGCATTACATGCACGTTTGAAAAATACGAATGGACACGTCAGTCATTCCTACATTTCCAGTTGCTTGATCTGCATGTAATCAATGCTTGTACTTGCCCTGAATCAACATTCCATTGTCCGGAAAGAGTAAATAAGAAAAAAGAGAGAAAAAGAGAAAAAGTTGTCGTCCAAACATTAAGCTAATACACCGAGACCGATTTTGTGTGAGTGTATTTATATACGTATACTTACATACATACATGTATATATATATATGTGTGTGTGCATAGATATATAAATACACACATACACACACACACACACACACACACACACACATATATATATATATATATATATATATATATATATATATATATATATATATATATATATATATATATATATATATATATATGATATTATATATATACAACAAAAATTACAGCAATAAAAAAACATCAAAAAAAAAACACCTCTTAAACTGTATAAAAAAAGGGAGCTGTCTTACATCATTCTAGAAGACTATGATACAAAAAATCAAAAGTGGATCACTCATGAATATAAAAAAGCACGTTAAACGAAGTAATTCATTCCAGGATATTCTCACGGTTTAATATTTTATATATATATATATGAATATATATTATATTTTACGCCATATATATAGATGAAATAACATAAAAAAATTACAGAATCTTATAAAAAACTTAAGAACCTTACGTCATTCAAGAATTTGATACAAAACAAATGTCATTAAAATTATTTTTACGCCACGACAAAACATTTCAAATTAAGAACTCGTGAATTACTAAAGCATCAATTTCTCGTTATTCCTCACCATTATTCCTCCATGGTAATTTTTTGTTGATATATAACAAGTCTTATTATAAATTTTATTTAACGGCAATAACCTTGAATTTATGCAAGGATCTGCTCGCAAACCCTTGGCAGCTGCAGGGCCAAATTACACCAATTTGCTTTGTAAGCATCGTCACGATTTAAAGTATGTCATTACTCAAGCCCAGTTTTACAGGGCATAGGAACATCTTAGCCTTTTAAAGTTTTGTAGTTTCCGTTTTACAGAATCTCGCTTTTTCATTAGATTTTTTTTTTTTTGTCTGAAATGGTGAGAATGAACCTTACAATTATTGTAGGTGTTATCGTCAGTTTAAACGCGGTTAAATAATTTAATACAGAGTTGTACTTTCATCTTATAGAATTTATAATTTCATTCAAAATCATTTTTACTTACATTCAGAATGTACATCTTTTCAGATTTCATTATGATTGTCTTCTTTATAAAGTACCCTTTTTATCCACCATTTAGGCTTTCATTTAAAAGAGAATATAGCAAATATGACAGGTCCCTCTCCAAAGGGAAAGATGAAACCGGTGACCCTGGAGTCTTGCCAACAAAAAAATATCAGCCACTCAATCAGTTTCAACAACTGGCCATTAGGAAAGATAAAAAGGAGAATTAAGGAAGAATTCTGGCACTATGTTTGTTTAACAATGTTTATTTTTGACAAGATTTATCTTTATTGCCGGGCGTAATCGATTCTTTTTCAATTTCTCAATTATTCCGTAGTATTTTTTCCGTATCTTCAATTATAGCCTTCAAGTGACACACCTTTCTAACAAAGGTATCTGTACAAAGAGAGAGAGAGAGAGAGAGAGAGAGAGAGAGAGAGAGAGAGAGAGAGAGAGAGAGAGAGAGAGAGAGTGCATGATGCCTTGCTGTTTCAGGAGAAATTTTCAAGGGTTAAACACTTAGCAAGGCTTGTTTGCAACATTTCTTCACTTTCCTGAGATATATTCACTTTAATCAAATCCAAAGAGGAGAGATACGTTGTTTTCAAAGAAATATTAGTCATATCTATTTCCTCTGTCAAAAGTTTAAAGATAAATTTCTCGTACGAAGGCAGAGCCTCTAACAATAACGTGAACTGATAGAGAGCAGAACATATTACTCTCTCTCTCTCTCTCTCTCTCTCTCTCTCTCTCTCTCTCTCTCTCTCTCTCTCTCTCTCTCTCTCTCTCAAACGTAATTTATAATGTCCTCAACAATTACCATTTGTTATTTGGAGGCCAATTCGTCTTCTCGAGTAGCCCAGTGTCCACAAGAAAAAGGAAGTAAAATATTTCATCTGTTCATTTTCTCTGTCTCTTCCTAAATTTGGAGTTTATTCCTCTCGTTTTACACAGTCCTTGAAATAATGATATATGGTGAAAACGATACGAGGAGGCTAAGAGGGCATTCCTGGAATATTTTGAAATTGTTCATCTATACTTATAGAAAGCGTATTGTAATGTATATGTCTATAATTGTTTAGACCAATCACATATCAGTTCAGGTGGTAATTCTGCACAGGATTCAGCAATGTAATATATATATATATATATATATATATATATATATATATATATATATATATATATATATATATATATATATATATATATATATATATATATATATATATATATATATATATA
The DNA here is from genome assembly GCF_040412425.1 of Macrobrachium rosenbergii. Classification (NCBI taxonomy): domain Eukaryota; kingdom Metazoa; phylum Arthropoda; class Malacostraca; order Decapoda; family Palaemonidae; genus Macrobrachium; species Macrobrachium rosenbergii. The sequence continues at coordinate 45,742,778 of NC_089795.1, forward strand.
TATATATATATATACATATATATAATAGAATATATATATATATATATGATATATATATATATTATATATATATATATATATATATATATATATATATAAATGTTTCAAAGTAAAAATAAGTAATGGTGATGGACTTTCCAAGTCTTTCCTGAGTAAATTAAGTGCGGGCAAGAGTAAGGTTATGAGGGCAAAATGAATCGCGGAATAAGAATAGGATGTAATGGCAGCAAACGTGAATGATGGAGAAATGGAAATGGTAAAAGATGATGTAGTAAGATGAGAATGAACAAGGAATTAAGTGAGTGTAAAAGATTCGTAAAGAAAAGCTGAGATTTTTTATAAAAGGAACGGATGAGCCAACTGTCCTTTATGGAAATGAGGTGGGAATTTTTCAGTATACAGTATATGAAGGAATATAGGAGATTAAAGGTTCTTGAGACGAATTGTTTACATACTAAATTTGCCACATGAGCGACTTAAAGAAAAAAGTAACAAGGAGACACGTACATCCTGAAAAAAAAGATAGACTAGGGATGAATCAGGAGACTTATATATAGATGGATAGACTAGGGATGAATCAGGAAACTTATATATAGATGGATGGTGGAAGGCTATGGTCAAGGTGAAAACAGAAATGTGGTTTAGATGTGATAGGTGGCTAATAGTGTGGAAGGCTTCTGCACATAATATCATCCAATGTTCAGTAATATATATATATATATATATATATATATATATATATATATATATATATATATATATATATATATATATATATATATATATATATATGTATATGTGTATGTGTATATGTATATATATATATATGTATATACATATATATATATTATATATATATACATACATATATTATACATATATATATGTTTGCATATACAATACTCACACATATATTTATATATACATACATCATACACACATATGTAAATATATATAACACAAACACATATATATATATATATATATATATATATATATATATATATATATATATATATGTGTGTGTGTGTGTGTGTGTGTGTGTGTGTGTGTGTGTGTGTGTGTACCGATGCATTTCACAAGACTCGCCTCCTTCATTGCAAAGCCAAACAAAACATCAAGCACAATCTGAGAGACGCAAACAAAGACTGATCATTTCCCCTCCCCGAACGGCGCAGTCCCACAGTTCTTTGTCACCCGCAGTTGCTGTTTCCAGGACTTATTGAATTGGGACCCTTGGTCGAGATGCATTTGCATGTCTGTGTGTGTGAGTGAGTGTGTTTACATGGTCTAAATTATTTTAGTTTATGAATAAAATAAGTAAATAGAGATGTATATCACTGAATAACTAAGATAATTTGTTAAGTCAATAAATAAATGAAGAGTAATATAAATAAGTAACGAGAGTAAATGAATCAGTCAGTTAATAAACTGTGGAATATATATTTCATTTCGTCGTAAAAAATAGCTTCATGTGTATATACATAAACAGACCCTCCATCACTTGACCACACTGCCTTCAAGAGGAAAAAAATTATTTTTAATCATGCAACAAATAATAGTACAGTCACTATTCATTGATATACTGTTTGTGAGCTTATTATCTTGATACTTCAATGTCTTTATATTTTCAAGATAATAAAATGAAGCTGCCATCTTTAAATATCTTCAAGAAAATTGTTTCATAAAACGGGAAAGTCATAGTATGGGAGACGCTTCCACATAATTTAAGTGAAATAGATTTTTACAACGTCATGTTTATTCCACAATTGCCTATTCCAATAATTAGGAGTAACATCACCGTTTTGTTTTAATTATTCCCATACATACTGGCAAATTTCGACAAAAATTAAAAATAAATTAAGGTTATACGCCTCTATGTGAGCAGACAGAACCAAAAGCTACTTTTCCTGAGAGGAAAATTATCCGAGCATGCACGTATAAGTTTGCTCTAACGCATCGAGAATACGACGCTTAGCGCACGTTCCAAAGGTTTCAGGACCCAGAGCAAATAAATCTTCGTCGAGTTTCCACTCTGTCTTGCATAAGCGATAGGTGTCATGATATACGATCCGTCTTCTTAACTCCTTAGGGGATAAATCTAAAATGGTAGCGCCGTGAAAGACAGCGGCGCACTGCGCGCTGACGCGAGATCTTTAGATCTTGCTCTGGTATAAAGCGTTCGAGTGTAGAAGCAATATCAATGCGCAGTTCTCTTCAGATTGTCCCAAGGAGGGTTCGGCTTTCATTCAAGATGGTTCTGTACAAATGTCATCTTACTCTTACTAATTATATTTCGAAGCGTAGATTATTTGTTTATCATTAATCCGTTAATTTCGATTCATTCATTTATTTAATTTTTGTTATTAACTTTTAAATTTCATCTGACATTGAAGATTCGATTACTCCAATGGTTGGACAGTCATACTGTCTTCTTTCTATAAGACGGTTTTCATTTCTTTAATGATATGGATCAAATTCCAATCATGTTCATATTCAACACGATACATTATACATCGAGTAACAAACATGAAACAAATGGATACATGCAGTTAGTTAGCTGATACCTATTGGTATTTAATTACAATATCACATTTTTGTGATATTGTGGTTGTAAATGTTACATGTGTGTCCGCCTCCTTCAAAACTGTTCCAGTCCATGAAAAGTAAAAAAATGTGAAACAACCTTGCCAAAACTTATTGTAAAATAGATGTATTATACATAAAAATAATTCCTCAACAAAAAATATCAAATAAAACAACCTTGCAGGTTGAAAAGTATGAAAAATAAAAAGATGACAAGCATTTTTATTTATTACTAATATAAACAGATACAAATAGCTAATAATTATCACAGAAAAATAAATTCCTCAACAAAATTATTATTGCATATGATCAACACAAATTATCTAGACTTTTTCCAAGAAAATAACATGCATAATAAAAGAAATCATTTTGGGTAAAAGGTGCCATTTGCTATTAAACAGAGTGCTTCCCTGGCATCCTGAACAGAAGAAGGGAGAGAATAATTTTTATTTATTACTAAAAATCCCACTTTATCGATAAGAGTCTGATTAGGAGGAG
>NC_089795.1:45750861-45770861 GCF_040412425.1 Macrobrachium rosenbergii
ATTGGTTCAATTTTTATCAGTCATACAACCGCTGATGAATCACGCAGTGGTCTCTCTCATATCAGTTCAGGAGCCTTGGCACCTTTTTACCCTGCTACATAATTTTTTTTTATATATGTATGTTATTTTCTTCAGCAAAAATATAATATAAAAAAATAATAATAATAATAATAATAATAATAATAATAATAATAATAATAATAATAATAATAATAATAATAATAATAATAATAATAATAATAATAATAATAATAATAATAATAATAATAATAATAATAATAATAATAATAATAATAATAATAATAATAATTGAGGACGCCAAATGACACCCTTTCTTGAGGACGCCAAATGTTCAGGATGCCAGGACGCCAAATGGCACCTTTTACCCTACTAACAAATGTTCAGGACGCAATATGGCACCTTTTACCCAACTACATAATTTTTTTTATATATGCATGTTATTTTCTTCAGCAATAATAATAATAATAATAATAATAATAATAATAATAATAATAATAATAATAATAATAATAATAATTGAGGACGCCAAATGACACCCTTTCTTGAGGACGCCAAATGTTCAGGACGCCAGGACGCCAAATGGCACCTTTTACCCTAGTACATAATTTTTTTATATATGCATGTTATTTTCTTCAGCAAAAATAAAAATAAAATAAATAATAATAATAATAATAATAATAATAATAATAATAATAATAATAATAATAATAATAATAATAATAATAATTGAGGACGCCAAATGACACCCTTTCTTGAGGACGCCAAATGTTCAGGACGCCAGGATGCCAAATGGCACATTTTACCCTACTAACAAAATATGTTCAGGACGCAAAATGGCACCTTTTACCCAACTACATAATTTTTTTATATATGCATGTTATTTTCTTCAGTAAAAATATAAAGTAAAATAAATAATAATAATAATAATAATAATAATAATAATAATAATAATAATAATAATAATAACTGAGGACACCACTTTCTTGAGGACGCCAAATGTTCAGGACATAGGACGCCAAATGGCACCTTTTACCCTACTAACAAATGTTCGGGACGCAAAATGGCACCTTTTACGCTACTACATAATTTTATTTATATATGCATGTTATTTTCTTCAGGAAAAATATAAAAATAAAATAATAATAATAATAATAATAATAATAATAATAATAATAATAATAATAATAATAATAATAATAATAATAATAATAATAATAATAATAGAGGACGCCAAATGACAACCTTTCTTGAGGACGCCAAATGTTCAGGACGCCAGGACGCCAAATGGCACCTTTTACCCTACTAACAAATGTTCGGGACGCAAAATGGCACCTTTACGCTACTACATAATTTTATTTATATATGCATGTTATTTTCTTCAGGAAAAATATAAAAATAAAATAATAATAATAATAATAATAATAATAATAATAATAATAATAATAATAATAATAATAATAATAATAATAATAATAATAATAATAGAGGACGCCAAATGACAACCTTTCTTGAGGACGCCAAATGTTCAGGGCGCCAGGACGCCAAATGGCACCTTTACCCTACTATTGATAAACAAAAATTCTTTAAATTCCTTTCCCACACAGGGAAAGAGAGTAATTTTTTTATTGTTAAGAAAAGTGGTTCCCAGACAAAGAAAGAGTGAAGATCATTCTTTGTTTATTATTAAGAAAACAAAAAAAAAGGGGGGGGAATTCTATTTACTTTCTAGAGTGTGGAAACTATTCACTTAGTATAAAACAATGCTCTCTCTTTCTCTCTGAATCAATAGTTTTATTTTCATTCCAGCCCCTGTATTGCTTTCTCCCACGAATACGGAATGGAAAGCCATTGTGTCCTGCACGTTAGTATCTCACATAACAATTTACTCAGGGCTGATAAATGAATGGAAATTCTCAGCCATTTTACATAGCCCATAAAGGGGAGTTTTGTCTACAAAGGAAAAAAAGCCTTCCTTCTCAGTTGGGTGCATCAGATATTTTTCGTGTTATGTCTAGCAAAGTTTGACCGGATTATATGTATCTAATTCTTTTTCCTTTTTTTTTTTTAATTTGCATGATTTCTTTATGATATATATCACTGAACAAAATATTAAGATTTATCTTATTTTATGCATTTCACTCTATAATGCCAGAAAAAATAAGAATACTAATGACTAAAAATCTTAATTTCTGGTTTTGAAAAACATCTTATATAAAATGGTTAAAGAAATTTAGACATGAGAGTTTCCCTTAAATTTTTATGAATATAATTGATTCGGAGGGAGTAAGATAAATATTAACCGGAGCAAAATTCCTTTAGAAGGATCCATTTTCAGCCTGAACTATAAAATTAACAAAATTCTTACTCCATTAGGCTCCAGGCCCAAGCAATCAGCATTACTTATTGCTCAGAGCGATTTACCCTGTTGAAAGTTCCAGTAAGGATTTTTTTTTTATGCATGGTGTAGGGCTATTATTTAACTACACATAATTCTCATTTTTTTTTAACCAGCCTTGAAAGCAAGCACAAGAGGACTTCAAACTGAAAATAAAAAAACTTAAAAATCACACAATTCAAATGTTATTACATGACATCATGTAATCGGATTTGAAGTAATACCTTTAGAATTTTATAAAAATGTTAAAGATTATGTGATGAAAAAGAATTAGTTATTTTACGCTTAAAATGAATATAAAACGGTTCCCTGGGTTTTGAAGTCCTAATATATGCTGATGGCCTACGTTGAAACTTTTTCTTTTAGTTATTCATTTTCCGTCTTTCTCCTAAGTTATATTATTTCTCACTGAGTCTTTTTCACTACTTCTACTACTGCTGGTAATATTATCCTTGACAATAATAATAATAATAATAATAATAATAATAATAATAATAATAATAATAATAATAATAATAATAATAATAATAATTATTACTTCACGCTAATTTTCTTTCTGCTATTAAGTATTTCCGGTCAGTTATGGTTTCATCATGATTTTGCCAAACAAATATTTCAATTACATTAACTTTCATATCCTAAAAGATTATTAGGCAATGATAATACTTCAAACTAGAAAGGACACATTTTAAATAAATCTCAATGTTTGTTTTCCCAGAAATTGAAATTAATTTATTTTTATATATGTTTGTTTTGAAACTTTGTTGAAATTTCAATTAAAATGTAAACAGGTAGGTTGGCACCATTTTGGTTCATTAAATAAGCCATGGTCACTGAGCCCAAAGCAATATGGGATCATTTTGACTCATTCATTTTACTGCTTTGGTATCTCGCTAACGTCGGACGCTAATGAATCCATTACTGGTAATCATGCCTCGTAATAAGTGGCCTCCTCTTATAATATTTAATGTTTGGCAATTACTGTTATTTCATGACATTAATCATTTTTCGAAAGCATTTGAAAGGACATAGACTGGAAAAAATCACTAAATAATCTAAAGCTTATTTTTGTTTTTGCTCTTTCGAAAGCTGTATTTGCCGTCTTTTCTGGAATATCTGATTAAAGTATAGGATATCCCTCCGAAAATGTAAGTACAAAAAATAAATAAATAAATAAACAAATAAATAAATAAAGAAATAAAGAGGAAAAAAGAAATAAAATACATTCTAGAGGCTCATCAGCCTCCAAAATCAAAATCTCTTAAAATCTCGGATTCTGGGCAAATGCATTTTAGAATTTAACCGAAATCACTTCATAATTTTATGGGACATTGTGGACAGACAAACATGTGGCCATATAAACAGACACGTGGGGAAACCTGAGTCTGTTTGTGGACTTGGTGATAATAAACAGGAATTGTTATTTATCTGTTCAATGATGAGATAAACAAAACTATTCCTGTTTTATTATTATCTACTTATTTATTTATTAATTTGTTAATTTATTTTCTTATTTTTTAATAAGTGATCCCTTCTTTCTGTATTCCCCACTACCTTCTGTTACTTCTTTCTAATGAACACCATATTCTTTGGAAGCTTGAATTTCAAGTCAGTGGTCCCTGTGGGCTTGTTCCATATGAATAGGGTTCATCTGCTGAATAATAATAATAATAATAATAATAATAATAATAATAATAATAATAATAATAATAATAATAATAATAATAATAATAATAAAATAATAACTTATTCCCATTTAAAAATAAAACAATACATTACAAGTTTCTTGACCCAAAATTATTCCCAGTTTAAAATATTATATGCAAGTGTTATTGGGATGTTAAAAATATTAATAAAAGTTTTGCTAACTGAGGTCGATCTTTTTCCTCATTAAATTTAGTGTGGTTTTTCCATTTTCCTCCATCACACCTGGATATTATATGTATAGTGTTATTGAGATATTGAAAATATTCATAAAAATACAGTTGTATTCCTTCAAACCAAAAGAAACCAGATAATCCCCATTGTCAAACTTGGAACAATGCAGTGACATGATCTTATGTCATACCAAGTAAATAGTTTCATCTTTGCAGTGTTTACTGGAGTAACTTACTTGCATCTACTGTTGAATTCCGAATGAAATGACTTACTGACACTTATTGTGGAATGATGATTTCTGTGATATATTGGCCTTTCAATAAAGAATGTCCAGAGTAACTTGTTACACTTACCTGAGGAAAGTTGACACTTTCAGCATTGTTGTTGAACGCTCAGGTGAACGAGATGAACGCGGATAGAACCTGCCTCCAGGTGACAGAGAACAGTCCACCTGTCATACCTTTGACGTCTGGAGTTGCTTCAACTGACCCACGCATCACAGTGTACCTACCTTGGGAGAGAAAGGAATACAATCAGGTTTATTTATTGACCAAAGGATTAGACGGATATTGGGATATCCTGCAAAAGGTATCCTGAGCTACAATAGGAATGTATTGCCTTATGGGATAAACTGAGGCATTATGTAGAAAAAATAGTTTTTCAAATACGCTGCGTCAATAGACGGAAAATTATGAGCTAAAAGGCTGTTACTGAAATACTATCGAAAAATCATGGCAACGCTTTTGAAGTTAGTCATATGACATTGATACACAGTTAGAGATAATTTGAGCGTTGACGAACAATAAAATTTGATTAGAATATTTTTAGATATGTTAAACTAGTTATTAAAAAGTGTTTTCCTGTGAATAGATATAAACATTACATATCTTATTTACAGTGACTATAATGATTATTCTCAATAAACAAGACCTAGGAAAAATCTAAACTGAGACAGAAAAATTAAATCTATTCTTTTTCATTCCTGAAACAGAGTACTGATGAAAATTAATCGTAAATGTAACAGCAAAAGAAAGACTATAAGGTTGGGACTCTCTCTCTCTCTCTCTCTCTCTCTCTCTCTCTCTCTCTCTCTCTCTCTCTCTCTCTCTCTCTCTCTCTCTTTGTATCACAGATTGTTTAATATTTGTGTGAGGGCCGCATGAGATCCGGGAAAATTGAAAGGGAGGAAACAAATTGAAACACAATTGATTGTGTAATATTATTATGGGTGTAGATTAAATTGGCGGTCTGGAGAGCCAGTGGTCGCAGCAATTACAACACACTAGACGCGTCGGTCGTTCTGTCAGACGAGAACAGGAAATTAACAATAAGGATGTCTATGCGTTTGCACTTGTATGTGTGTAGAAAAACAGAAATGGAGAGAAAACGAAAAAGAAAGAGAGAAAGAAAATGTGTTTATTTGCAGAATAGAGACAGAGAGCGAGGAACAGAAAAGACAGAGAGAGAGAGAGAAAGAGACAGGGCCTTTCAGTTTTGTCATAAAAAGAGAAATAGAGAGAAAGAGAGAGAGAGACTTTTGTTATAAAAAAGAAAAGAGAGAGAAAGAGAGAGAGAGAGAGAGGGTCAGGGTCCTTTCAGTTTTGTGTGAAAAAGAAAAAGAACAGAAGAGAGAGAAAGAGGAGAGAGAGAGAGTTTTTTCAGAAAGAGAGAGAGAGAGAGAGAGAGAGAGAGGTCCTTTCAGTTTTGTTATGAACAAAACCCTGGCAACGGATGTTGCCTTTTCAAAAGCTTAAAAAAAAAGAAATAAAATTTAACCCTCCCTCTTCATGCAGTCTTTATTTTTTTCCTCCTTTTGTCTCTGGCCTAAGAGTACAACTACCAACTTCAGGAAACATTACCCAGAAGGCCCAAGAACGAAAAGTGAAATGGGAAAAGAATTGTGATAAGTTGGTAATGAAGAAAAAGTGTAATAAAAAGAAAACTTAAAGGAAAAGCGGACGAATTCAATGAAAAAGGATAATTGTAAGGAAATCAAATTAAGAGTAAAAAAAAGATTATAAGGAAAAGAAAAATTACAAGGAAAGAGGACAAATTCAAGGTAAAAAGGAAAGTGTAGGGAAAAGAAAAATTATAAGGGAAATAATGGAAAAAGTGTAAGGAAAAAATTTATAAGAAGAAAAGCTACAAGGAAAGGAAAAATTGTATGGAAAAAAAATTATAAGGAAAAGGAAAATTGCAATGAAACAAAAACTGCAACAAAGAAAAATTAAAAAAAGAGAATAAAAACTGTAAGAAAAACGCCTTGTGGAATCTGTCGTCTCACGTCTCGGAATCAATACCAAGGAATGAAAGATATCAATCACAGAATTGAGAAAACTTTCAACGAATGCAATTTAAAATGGAATAGACATTTGCATGCTAATTAAAGACTTTAAAATATGCTAAAATCATTTTATTTTTCTGTTAATTAATTGCATCTGACTGAGAATTCAGCCGCTTTGCATTCGTTGAAAGAATTTCCCCTAAAAAAAGTTTTTACTTAAATGTGTTAATAAAATGGCAGCCCACTTCAGGTAACAATATAGTATATTTATCAAAAAAAAAACTTTTCTTGTAATAATTAACTATCACTATTACTGTAAACAAAAGTAGTGTTAGTAGCATAGAAGAGAGAGAGAGAGAGAGAGAGAGAGAGAGAGAGAGAGAGAGAGAGAGAGAGAGAGAGAGAGAGAGAACAAGATTCTTTCTCCACTCTTTGCACATTTCTGGCATTTAATAAGTCCTATATTTCCTTAATTATGTTGCACAAATTTTCCCTTTTCTAAGTTATGGATAACCCCCCGCTATCGAAGCTATAGAAGAATAACGAAATTGCACTATTCATGAGTAAATGCTGAACTAATATCAATATCTCTATATACACTATACACATATGTGTAACGTGTTTTACGTGTTTGTGTGCGAGCATGTGTGTGTGTATGTGATTATAAAAAGTATATATTCGCCTAAGCAAAAAAATCTGTGTCAATCAACAGATGGAGGGTGAAGGATTGATGCTGAGAAAATATAATAATAAACAGAACAAGATTATAAAGAGGCTGGATTCCTTTTGCCATCCAAGGTTATTCGATCCTATGCATAAACAATTATTGTATCATATCTTGAAAAGAAAACTCGTTCTTTTCAGCATATATTGCTGCTGAGAAAATATAATAATAAACAAAGAGACAGACAGACAGACAGACAGAGAGATAGGTTGAGAGAGAGAGGGAGAGAGAGAGAGAGAGAGAGAGAGGCTCCCGCCAAAGATAAAATATCAGGCACACGGTCGATCTGATCCTCCACCAACAGCACTAAGATAATGAATCCTCTTTTGTTTTTCCGATACGTCTTCCTGACAGGGCGGGAATCTCTCTCTGGCACGCGAAGGGCGGACGTCCCTGAACCTTTACTCGGAATATTGATCCGTTACATTGTGTGATTAATGCTAGCAGTGCAAGTGTGTCTCCGGTATATAATATTAAGTCGTTGAGCAATTATTCATTTTTATTTTTTCCTGGAATGCGAAAGTCGTTGTGCCATTGCTAATGAAATTTAATTTTTTCCTTTTTCGTCCTCCATATGCAAAAGGGATTATACTCATTTGTCTAGATTGCACTCTGATTTCATAGCCTTTCCTTATAAACTGTCAAGATCTCTCTCTCTCTCTCTCTCTCTCTCTCTCTCTCTCTCTCTCTCTCTCTCTCTCTCTCTCTTCCAGTCCTTTGTAAAATTTTATGAATTTTTCAATTCTGCCTTAAAAAATACAAGTAAAAACGGTCTTCCATTTATCAAGCAAATATGTCTACCGTTTCATTCAGTGCCTCCAATTGATGAATAAGACACTAAGCAGTTATAAGAATAAGTGTTGATTTTCCTCGAATCCTATCTACCATTTTTAAAGGAAGTTAAAAATATGACACCACTGAAAAAAAAAGAGATAAACATAATCATTTCGATTTAAATGAGTTATCTAGAAAACCACTTAGAAAAATAAAAAACAAACGAAGTTTTATTATAAAAAAATGGTGAGACTGTCATAAAACACAAATACAAGCTTAAGAAGCATTACTCAGAGTTTAAATCCAGATAAAAATTCTCTGACCAGCGGAGATGAATGACGACACTCGTTCTGAAATATAAACAGAAAACGAGAAATGGAAAACCAACAGATGCCTCGCAAAGATTTATACGTATTTCTTTTATCTTCAGTGACATATATACCATTCGTAGCTGCGGTTATGACCGACAGGTTGATCGGAGAAAACGTATGTGAACTGCGTTTGGTCAAAGGATTTTCATTGCGCCCAAATTAATAATCGGCAACACAATTGACCGTAAAAAGTAAACGCTAGTCTTTCCATCTCTCTTTTTCGAAGGTAATACAAGCTGTACTCCTTTGGAAGTATAATGAGAGAGAGAGAGAGAGAGAGAGAGAGAGAGAGAGAGATTAAGTGTAAGTCATGCATAGGAGAGAGGGATATCCAGAGCCCATTTGACGGCAAAGAGAGACTCGTATGCATGCAAATTTGGATGCTGGCGCCTACATTCAGCAAGTTCCGGGTCTTGAGGTGTAAATGTTGATCGCTGGTTGTCTTGTGTCTTTAAGAGAGACAAGAAAATATAGCCGCTGTTTTGAGCAAGAAAGAGAAATATAACTTACTGTTTGCAGCACCCTTCTTGCGTATGTATCTAAAGCCATCCAGGTAAAGATTAGTGAGGTTCAATACAAAAGGTCAGCTTTGTGACTGACGCAAAAAGTTTGTAGTGCTTTAAAGTGACTTTTTATTACCTAAAGGTGCATATCGATTAGGTTAATATATTCCAAAGGTAATTTTGCATTCCTCTATCTATGACATGAAAGCATTGATATTTATTCCACGTGTGTCATTTTCACACGAACTATTACACAATCAGCTGGCAAAAATGCCAACTAAAAAAATTTAAGGTTGACTCCAGTATAAACCACGTGCTTTTCTTCAAGTTGATTTTAATTTATCTTTATGTACCAAAGGTAGCAGATATAAAAGAACGTCCTGAAAATGTAAAAGCATGTGCATATGCTTACCTTTTTTATTACAAAATGCTAAATTGTATCTTCAACAAAAAAAAAAAAAATGGCGTTTTGATAGTCATACCTTTCGTAAGAGATAAAAGTAACTTTGAGAGATCATCGTTTATGAATAAATTTTTTGATGACTACTAAATATAAATATTGCATAAAATATAGTTATAATCTCATAAGAGCAAGAGCAAAATGAACAGACTTCTCACACAGGAGAAATTTCGCTGTCAGAAGTGAATGTTTCCTTGAATTTCCTTCCACGACTTAGAAGCTTCAACTGGATTAAATGCAAGGTAGGTCAGCGCTCTCCTGGTATTTAAAATTAAGCTTCAGGATATGAAATCAAAACCTCCCCTTCTTGCTCTGAACGTGGCCCAAGACGAGACCACTTGACATGACATTTCTTGAGGCAATCATAAACAATTCACAAAACTCTTTTGAACTTGGATATTAATTAAATGCTAAAGAGACGGTCGAAAAGGACAACTGTTGCAAGTTAACGTGGATACGTTGTTCTATTTCTGGCTTTCCTTTGAGGCTGAAATGGTAGGAACAATTCAAAGGCCTTTATTGTAACCTTTCGCTTTGTTTGTCTTTTGCTCTTGAATTTTGCATTTCTGTCAATATAGTTTTTTTTTTTTGTTTCTCACCTGACTGCAGGATATAAATATTTCCCGTTCCCATTTTGTTCTTCGTTTCAAAGTGTACTACCCTTTGCATTTGCAAAATTATTTTGTTTATCTTATGTCTGCCAGAGTCGTCTTTTTTATATTTTTTGGATGCTAAAAATATCACTGATGTTCTGATACGATTGTAAACTACGGGCATCTAAGTTATAAAATCTTTACTATGGCCTCCCTTTAAGTAAAATGAAATCTTGGGATAAAATATTCTTTGGAGTTTCATGAAATTTAAATAAAAATCAAGTTTATTTTTCTGATGACGAGTTTTACAACACTAAGATTTGGATTTCCCTGTCTTTGGTATATGGCTGTGTGAAGAATAATGTTAAACACATAGACATACAGACAAGCGTCTGTCTAACGAATTTTATCATATTACAACCTCTTGACATACGTTTCATTTACCTCCTAAATATAGGTCATGACCTTTTGGCTTGTTTCGAGAGAATGCATGCTCATTACAATTGGTGATAATCATGATGAGAATAATAATAACAATACTGACAAAAATAAGAAGAATGACAAAGATTTTATACAAACATTTTCCACAAAACGTTGAATGCCATCTCAAAATCTTTCCTCTAATCTTATCAAGAATAAAAGTAACTTACACCATTCTAATTCATAAAAAGTTTGTGGATTTGCTACATGAAGTATAAAATAAACTGCTCCTGACAAAAGGAAACATTATGCTTTTCCAACAACTGCCAACTTGTTGAAATATCACTTAAATATAGATGGAGTTTAACAGATCCCCGACTGTAAATCAAAAACATCTGCAAGTTTTTTTAACAAGTTTAGTTTATTTTTTTTTTTTGATTTGTTTGGGTACGACATGAAGTTCTGATGAAGTTGCTCCACGGCGAAAGAACTGTCTGGATAAACTTCTGAAGTTAAATGTTTACTCAAGGAAAGCTCATAATTTGTTTTATATTCTCTCAGTTTCTGAAGAAGAAAAACAGAGAAAAAATGTTGTGGAAGAGAAAGTTTTAAAGTTCTCCATTATACGTATAAAACTGCAAATAACAGACTTTCCACGCAGTATAACGGAGGACCAATTGTAGTAATGCCTGCTGTGTTTACCCTTTTACGACGTAATTCTTGAATACACTATTTTATCCTATGTTTCGAAATTATTATTCACCTACGCATTCGTTTTTCATTGATGGATATAAACTTTTTTCATTTTTATCGAATTATCGCTTGTTATTTCATTCTATTATTCTTGTCTTTCGCATCTTTTTTTTTTTTTTGCTTAACTCTTTTCATCATCATACGGATAATTATAATCACGTAATAATCTTTGCCCAAGTTCATGGTTTAGACTTCGAGAAAGTGCTGCTGGTTTACGAGCACCATCCACTGAATAAAATAAAAAAAAATAAAAACAGTGGAAGAGAAGAGGATAACAAAGGAAAACACGAGACGACAAATGAAAGGGAAGTTGTTAAAATAGAAGAGGGGCGAAGATAACTGTCCAGAAACAAAGGATTACAAGAGACGAGGTTGTGGACAAGGAATAAATAAGTTTACTGTGGATTGACTAACAATTATATCTTAATCTCGGAACATTTATCTCTCTCATCTCTCTCTCTCTCTCTCTCTCTCTCTCTCTCTCTCTCTCTCTCTCTCTCTCTCACGTGATAATTTAGCATACGTGATACCCACGTGTTTGTATGTTTGCTTATAAGATTAATAAAAGGAGGGCATGTCATCAGCTAACTGAAGCAATAATTCATATATTTTTCATCTATAAAACTAGTGATAGAAGACTGAATATTAAAGAAGGCAGGGTTGCTTAGTTTTTTTTTTCGAAATTTCAATCTGAATGCGACCGATCCACACCCAAAATTACCTGTCTCCCGGAAATGGAATCATTTTACATAATCGGAGGGAATAGCGAACCAAAAGCAGGAGGATTCCTGTGAAGTTGCTAGAACTTTTGAACCTAGGAATAGAAATTTTGTTGTATATAATCCCTCCAATCGGACGCGTGGAACGAGAGATGACGTCAAGGAATTAGAATGCCCAGATTACCATTGCTAATTCTGCTGATTCTGAATACCGGTGAAAAAGCCTGTCGTGACCTGAACTTTGAATTTTAAACCTTGGTAGGTAGTAGATTGCGCTGGGTGGCAACCAGGAGTGAAAATGAGCAACAGGCTAGCACCCTCATCCCAAGGATCTGAAAATAACTATTTACTTCCACCTCCATCTAAGGGGAAAGGCCTTATTGTAAAAAAAAATTATATAATGGCTTGAATTATTCCAGGACAAGTCTGGATATTCAGATCTGGAATCCTGTCTCAGGTAAATATTCTTTCGTCACCAGACTCAATAGAACGCAGACCTATTTTAGACTCGGCTCGTGACCTGTATGTAGGAATATTTCTAAATTTCTATTTTGTATTTTGTGTTGAGGGTTTCATCAAACTTGAATCTAGATTAATAAAACAGAACTGCTCAAAAGTGCTTAATCATTTACTGTATTTCAACGAGAGAAAAAACGCCCCACATTAAATATATTAAATGGAAAAATGTGGAAAAGATCAAATGTCTGCAACAGAGCGAACACAATCGAAATAAAAGTTTTTTTTTTTTTTTTTTCAATACGAAAAAATTTCACCAGAAAGAAATTTTTTCTTTCAAGAATAAAGATTGTTTTTTTTGCAGAGTAACTTTCCAAAGGAGAAAATGAGTTCGTATGTGGACAATATTAGTTTTTCCAAGGGGATTTTTCTTTTTCGAAGAAATAAAATATTCCATGTTCCATGACAAAATTTTTCTTTTTTTTTTTTTTTTTTCTTAAAGGGACAATGCGCCAGGGAGGAGAAACACTGCTGTGAAAGGAAGATAAAGGCTGGGAGGACACTCCTGTGCCCAGAAGGAGAAGGGAAGAGGGAGGGAAGAGGGAGGGAAGAGAGACGTAAGGGGGAGGGAGGTAAGGGGGAGGGAAGAAGGAGGGGAGGGGGAGGAAGAGGGAGGGAAGGTGGAGAGAATGGGAAGGGAAGAGGAAGGGAAGAGGGATGGCACAGGAAGAAAAGAGGAGTGAAGAGGGAGGTAAGGGAAAAAAAAAGAGAGGAATAGAGAGGGAAGAGGGAGAGAATAGGGAAGGATGGGGGAGTGGCGGGAGGAGGGGAAGGGGGGTGAGAGAAGGTACACAGGATGTGCATATATAAAACATTTTCTTCCTATTATTCTATATGTGTACGTATTCAGAAAATTTATGCAAATAAGCAAAGTGGAAAAATTACATTAACAGCTGAAAAGAAACCATACAACAAATGTATTATGATATTTATTACAAAATCTTATTACCAGTCAAAGGAAACTTAACCTTCATAAGAGGAAATTTTCATAAAAATAAGGAAATGCTTTCTTTAGAAAGCACAAGTTTCTCTTTCAAAAAGGTGCTTCAAGGAGGTGATGTCATTTCACTCCCGATAAAGGAATGTGATTAAAGATGAGAAGGTAAATGACATATCCTCTGTAGGTCTTTATATATGCTTGACGCAATCTTAATCGTTTTCAAGGACAACAATATGATATAAAAAATTTAGCAATTAGAAATCATCCTCTCATTTACAATTAGTAAGGTTAGTTAACAGTGGTCTATAGGGCTTACAAATGAATATACAATTAGAATATCTTATCACTTTTGTTGCATACAATACACCAATGCAGAAAATCTAAAAAAACGTCAGTTTCGTGCTAAGAGGAATTGTTTTTATAGAAAAAAAACACAACAAACAATAAAGGGACCAGAAGAGTGAATATAACTTCCATTTTTGTTATGATAATGTTAAGATTGTTCATTAAGAAGAATAAAATGACTCAGGTCGGGAAAAAGAATATGCTCCCATACACAAGACAGGATTTCTTGCCTTGGTGAAATATTCCATAATTATGACATCAATAATTTACATACGCCCGTTTTGAACACGCACCAAAATCCGTGGGTTATTGTATGGTAATTTATGTTAAAATAGATCAGAATAAACAAAAGGTACCATCACCAGATTATTCTTATATATATATATATATATATATATATATATATATATATATATATATATATATATATATATATATATATATATATATATATATATGTGTGTGTGTATATAGAATGCATGCATGCAAATGAAGACATGATATATAATATATGTATATACTAGTGACTGGATCATATAACTACGAATTTGTATGCAATGTATGTATATATATCTATAAATATGTATATATATATACATACAAATTCACAGCTACACGTGACACAATCAGAGGAGTGCGCACACTAACCACTACACCTCAGTCGGCGATTCCATATCAGGCTCGTTGGCAACCAGGAGATCATGTCTCCATTTGCATGAATGCATGCATTCTGCATGGTTTCTCTTACGTGGAATTCATACTTCCTTTTTTTCCGTTTATTTTTCCTTTGGCAAAACCGCAGTGGGAGAGCCTATCTCGTGGGAGGGAAACACGTTAAGGAATACTTTCTTAAAATGTATTTTTTATCTGTTTACTGAATTTATTCTCTTCTTTCTTTCTTTAAATATGTTTTTGTTTTTATTATTTGCATTTTTTTATTTACTTATCCAACAGTTTATTGAGACTGAAAGGCCTACAATTATATATATGTTATAGAAAGGCCTGAAGAGAGACAGGGACTTTAAAGATAACTGACTGAAGGGAAACATTCAAAGGAAGGAAAGAAACAGAGATTTTGAAAGGAAAATGACAGAAGAGAAACGTTTAAAGGGGGTGACGGGAGAGAGATTTTGAAAGGGAATTTGCATAACGTAAACATTTAATGGGAAGTGACAGTAGAGAGACATTTAAAAGGAGCTGAAGGAAAAGAAATATTTAAAATGAAATAAAAGGAGAGATAGACTTCAAGGAAATTGTTGGAAGAGAAACATTGCAAGGGAAAGGGAAGTTATGTAAGAAAGACATTTAAAAGAGAGTAACATAAGAGACAAGCAAAAGTAAAAGACTGAAGGGGAAGTAACAGGAGAGGGATATGGAAAGGGACTGACGGAGGAGAAATATTTCAAGGAAGTAACGGCAGAGAGATTTTCAATCGGAACCAACGCAAAGAGAAACATTTAAAGGAAAGCGACATAAAAGATACATTGAAAGAAACGCAAGGCTGGCGAAGCATTTTAAAATCAGTGACTGAAGAGTGACATTTCAAGGGAGCTATGGAACAGAACCATTTAAGGGGAAGCAACGGGAGAGAATTACGCAACACGAAGTGACTAGGGAAAGATATCTGAGCCACAGTGACTTGAGAGAGGCATTGAAAGGGAAGCTACGGGAGAGAAACACATAACAGGAAATGACTGAAGATAAACATTTCAACGACGTTGACTTGAGAGATACACGTGTAAAGTAAGTGTCTGGGCAGGAACGTTTAAAAACCTAAATACATTTTTAAGTTAAATGGGACAAAGACAGCATTCAGTCTTGGTTTATTCACCGTGAATAATGCATGAATACCTTCAGTGAATTAGTCAGTGGGCGAGTGAATGAGGTTTTATATTACCTGAAGCGAAAAATACTTCGGTTTTCCGATTATACTTTTCATCCGAGCAAGAGAGAGTGACGAGTTCATCCACCCATGAACGAACACAACAACATACACACAAAAAGCTGAATAGTCTGATGGGGGAGATAAAGGCCAGCAGTCGCCAAGGAAAGAAAACTACATCCATTGTTTTTATTTTTTTATTTTTTTTTTTGTCTCGTTCGCGGTTTACAAAAGTTCTGGACTAGTTGCTCCGCTTTAAAAACCACTAACCGATCTATAGGAGAGCGAGCGAGCGAACGAGAGAGAGAGAGAGAGAGAGAGAGAGAGAGAGAGAGAGAGAATTCATGCTTTCAATTCTTATCTATTATTGGAGAGAAAGAGAGAGATAGACAGACAGACAGAGTTAAACGAGTGCCTTCAACATGCATCTATTATGAGAGAGAGAGAGAGAGAGAGAGAGAGAGAGAGAGAGAGAGAGAGAAAGAGGAGCTACCTTCCTTCATATAACATCAATACCAAAGCAATTATCTGTTATTGGCACTCTGCGTAAGAGAAACCAAATAAACTTTTTCTTATCTTTTCCCTTTTCTTCTCGCTGTAATCAAACGGTTTTACGTCAAGAATTAATAAATATAACATGAATATATATATATATATATATATATATATATATATATATATATATATATATATATATATATATATATATATATATATATATAAATATATATATATATATATATATATATATGGTAAGGGTAAGGTATATATAATCTTCCTTATTTTAAAAAAATCGTCTCTCAGGCGTCAGCTTGAGTGGGAAATTAGCGGCGGGAAGGAGACGCCATGACAAATTTGAACAGAGGTAGGCCTGCACCCTCCCCCCACCCCCACCCCCACCCGGCGCCAATCGCCTGATTTGGCAGTGAACAATGCCGCTCCTTAGTCCCCCGTCCCCATCACGTGATTTGGGGTTAGGGAAATCGTTAAATTCACAAGGGCGAATGCGCTGTTAAAGGGGGCTACTATTTTGAACCTTAGGGACTTAGCTATAAGGCTTCTTACTGTATGAACCTATTACTGACTTCGGGAATTGCTTTCAGATTCGACCTATGCCGTTGTGTTCAACTCAAAATACCCCAAGACCGCTGAGGAGATGGGCAAACCAACAAGCCAGACACTTCGCTGCAACCAGAGAGAGTACACTCAACAGCGCCTCATCTGTCTCCTTTCATACTGGCACGGATGCAATCGCCAGAGTATCCAGATCATCTTGCAGGTTAAGAAATCCTGCCCTGCCCAAGCAGTCGGTCCCAGCCTTGTGAATCAATTCCACTTAGAAGTACTGCCATTTCTGATATAAGCAAGAATTCCCTGAATCGCAGTCCCGGGGCACTAATCCGTTCCCTTCATACCATTGCGCACAAGATAGCCTGAACTTACTTCCAGCCGCAGTCACCTTTATTGATTCAGAAATTTGCTACGCATGACCTAATCTTATTTTATATTGTATGTGCTTACTTGCTGTGTCATCAGCATTTTCAGATTAATTGCTTGATTGCTTCATCTGTAAATAAATTCAGTTTAACGTAAATTGATACTCATTTCCCATGGCGACCTTCCACTCCTGATTAATTACTGATGATTAAGGTAAGTCATCCATCTTTCCCATCCGTTTATTGCATTCTGGGTGCTATCTGTTGGCCCTGTAAGGCACTTCATGATAAAAAAAAAATCCCTGTATATTCCTCCAACAGACCCCAAAACGTTAGAATATATATATATATATATATATATATATATATATATATATATATATATGCAAGACAAACACATAAATGTAACGAAGAATTAATAAATATAACATGAAAACCTTGCTATGCACAGATAATGTGTGTGTATATATATATATATATATATATATATATATATATATATATATATATATATATATATATATATATAGATATATATATATATATATATATATATATATATATATATATATATATATATATACATATATATATATATATATATATATATATATATATATATATATATATATATATATATATATATATATATATATATATATATATATATATATATATATATATATATATATATATATATATATATGTATATGAATATATATATATATATATATATATATATATATATATATATGTATATAAATATATATATAGCTATATATATATATATATATATATATATATATATATATATATATATATATATATATATATATATATATATATATATATATATATATATCTGTCTGTGCATAAGCATATTCAAGAAGGTTTTCATGTTATATTTATTAATTCTTGACGTAAAACCTCTGAATACGTTACATGTATGTGTTTGTGTGCATTCTCCTGTGCGCCTGTGAAATGAAATACTTATTTGTAATGCAATAAATTGAACACAGTTACTGTTCAGATCGTGTTCTCTCAGTAAATGTGCAGTGCAGGTCCGACCGAAAAAAAAAAAAAATTATCATGAAAGAAAATTGTAGTCTGCACCATTAGGACTTTAGACCATATTGTTCGTAAAAGTAGACAGATAAATAGAAGAGAGAGAGAGAGAGAGAGAGAGAGAGAGAGAGAGATTGCTTAGGCCTTAGGGGATATATAACATATATAAGTACAGAATGTAAGATAGCCAAGAGAGATTGTGAAAAAGTAAATAATTTCCTTCGTTTGATTTGCAGTAGAGTAGATAGACAGATGAAAAGAGAGAGAGAGATTATTTTGGGATATACAACATATATAAGTGTAAAATACAACATACATAAGTGTAAAATACAAAACTGTCAAGAGTGATTTTGAAAAGTACATTTTTTCCTTCGTTTGATCGCAAACTTCAGTACTCGCTTTCGTACAGCATCACCATTTGCAATTAACAAATTCATCTGATAGTATGGTTCTCCTTCTCCGTATTGCCTCATTTACGTTCATTTTTAAATCACTCCGCGGTCCCTGTTTTTTCAATATATTCCCATTCCCTTCCCAATTATCATTGCTTTATTGTGAATGATTTTTCCATCAAGATAGCCTGCCGATGCTTTACGTTATTTCATTTTCTAGTTTTCATTCCTTAACTGTGAAACAGGGAAGGGTGGAATCTTTAAATCAGGTCACTGTAAATCAATTGTAGAAGGAAAACTTTGACTGCAACAATAATTGGTTTCTTTATTAACCCTTTGATTTCGGTTGTAACGTATACGACGCATTTAATAAACTGGCCCGGAACACTGTTGTGTCGTATACGAGCACCGGTAATTTCCTTTTATGTGAAGGACTGATGATTGAAATACTGGCCTCTTTTTCTTGATATGGTAACAGTCTGTCAGTTGCCATACAGTGAATTCATATAAATTCACGTGTTTCCCTAAAATTCATTAGTCTTCATCAAGATGTCACAGGAGGAGGGGTCAAGGATACGACATCCTCGAGTTGACCGCCGGCAGATCGAGAGAAGAGCTCTCGACGAGGATAACTATTTTATAGACCTTCTCGACTCATTTTCTGGATATGAAAATGAATCGGATTTAGAAGGAAATGAAATGGATAATTAGGGTCCTGGTACAAGAGACAGTGATGAAATATCAACCGACAGTGAAAATGACGAAAATCTGCCACCTACAAATGAAAGCCAAGGTGTCAAAAGAAGGCGGAGACAGCGAAGTGACCCAGGTGATGAGTGGGAGTGGGCTGCCAGCAATTTCCAGCCCAGAGATTTCATATTTGACAGCAGTGGCAGTGGCATTACGTCGAAATGTAATGTGAATGAAAATTCAAAGGAAGTAGACTATTTTTTTAATTTTTCGACAACGAATTTATGGGGCTGATTGCTGAAGAGACAAACCGTTATCAGAGATTCCTTGTTGATACGCTAGGAGATGCAGTGCCAAAGTATTTGCGAAAATTTGCTCAGGTTACTGTGGAGGAAATGATACGGTTCCTTTGTGTGATTATGATCATGTCGCATATAAGTAAACATCGCATCGTAGATTACTGGACTACGCTTGAGACATTCGAGACAAAAGGAGTGAGAAGGCTGATGGCAAGAGACAGATTTCTTCAAATTCTACGGGTTCTACATTTCGTTGATAATTCACAGGAAACAAGCCCAGATAATAAACTAAAAAAATTAAACCCGTGCTCGACAGTGTGCGTAGAAAATTCCGGGAAAAATTTCAACCTTTCCAGGATTTATGCATAGATGAAAGTTTAATGTTATGGAAGGGAAGGCTAAGTTTCAAGCAGTACATTCCAGATAAAAGAAGTCGATTTGGAGTGAAAATATTTGAACTTTGTGATGCCAAAACGGATTATATTGTCGATTTTATAATCTATACTGGAAAAGATACAGAGATATTGGTAGATGAGGATC
>NC_089795.1:45775861-45795861 GCF_040412425.1 Macrobrachium rosenbergii
CCTGCCTTCCTCCGAGGAAGCAACCTCTGGGTCAGACCCTTCCCTTCAAGGCTATCCTTAAGAGACTGGCCAGCCTAGGAGGACTTTGGGCCTCATCCTTGAAGTTCTTGGACCCTCTCCAGGCCTGCTTCCCCAGCCTGGCAGGATACCTGCCTTCCTCCGAGGAAGCAGCCTCTGGGTCGGACCCTTCCTTCAAGGCTGCCCTCAAGAGACTGGCCAGCCTTGGAGGACTTTGTGTCTCATCCTTGAAGTTCTTGGGCCCTCTCCAGGCCCGCTTCCCCAGCCTGGCAGGATACCTGCCTTCCTCCAAGGAAGCAGCCTCTGGGTCAGACCCCTTCCCTTCAAGGCTGCCCTTAAGAGACTGGCCATCCTTGGAGGACTTTGGTCCTCATCCTTGAAGTTCTTGGGCCCCTCTCCAGGCCTGCTTCCCCAGCCTGGCAGGATACCTGCCTTCCTCCGAGGAAGCAGCCTCTGGGTCGGACCCTTCCTTCAAGGCTGCCCTCAAAAGACTGGCCATCCTTGGAGGACTTTGGGTCTCATCCTTGAAGTTCTTGGGCCCTCTCCAGGCCCGCTTCCCCAGCCTGGCAGGATACCTGCCTTCCTCCGAGGAAGCAGCCTCTGGGTCAGACCCTTCCCTTCAAGGCTGCCCTTAAGAGACTGGCCATCCTTGGAGGACTTTGGGCCTCATCCTTGAAGTTCTTGGGCCCTCTCCAGGCCTGCTTCCCCAGCCTGGCAGGATACCTGCCTTCTTCCGAGGAAGCAGCCTCTGGGTCGGACCCTTCCCTTCAAGGCTGCCCTCAAGAGACTGGCCATCCTTGGAGGACTTTGGGCCTCATCCTTGAAGTTCTTGGGCCTCTCCAGGCCTGCTTCCCCAGCCTGGCAGGATACCTGCCTTCCTCCGAGGAAGCAGCCTCTGGGTCAGACCCTTCCCTTCAAGGCTGCCCTCAAGAGACTGGCCAGCCTAGGAGGACTTTGGGCCTCATCCTTGAAGTTCTTGGGCCCTCTCCAGGCCTGCTTCCCCAGCCTGACAGGATACCTGCCTTCCTCCGAGGAAGCAGCCTCTGGGTCGGACCCTTCCCTTCAAGGCTGCCCTCAAAAGACTGGCAAGCCTTGTAGGCTTTGGGGCCAATCCTTAAAGGGCTTGGGCCCTTTCCATGGGAAGGGTCAGACCCATAGGCTGCTTCCTTGGAGGAAGGAAGCGGCCTCTGGGTCGGACCCTTCCCCTCACCAATACTCTTTGCTTTCTCTTACCCTACTTTTCAAAACTGACACTTTCTGTCTCCGAAGGCTTCAGACGATTTGAAGCATCTCGGAGATTGTTCTTGACACTTTGAAGCTCGGCGCATGCGCGAATGGCATTTCTCTCGTCCTTCCAGGAGCCGGAGGACTGAAGGATTCCAAAATGTCTTCAAGGAAAATCTCGAAGGTTTTAGATCATTTCAACATCGCGATAACCATTACTTGGAGTTCTTTTTCTGGCACATAAACAGCTTCTTTGCTTTAAGGAGTCGTCTTCTATAAACTTATGAGATTCCCTCTTACTGACGATATTGATCATCCCTTCGATTCTTCCTTGCTTCTCCGAAAAGTAATTCTGTGAATCCAAAATCTTTGAAGTAGTTTCTAACACCTCAGGTTATCTATTTTATTCTTCGTCAGCATTCTTCAGTATACCTCCACGCCGATGTCGTCTCTTTTTGTTCCTTCTCTTTCTTATTTCGAGCGAAGAACTGCTCCAAGCGGTAATTTTGGGCATCCAAAATCCCCTCTCAATCAGCTTAGAAAACACCTCAAGTTCTCTACCTTTTATTTCGTATAAATTCTTCAGTTCCTCCGTTCCACTGTCTTCCTTTCTTCTTGATTATTTCCTTCCTTATTTCGAATGAAGAGCTTGCGTCCGTGAGTGACAATACGACTGTAGAGGTGCCGAATAATCGCAGAAGGCGGGAACCTCGACTTCATACTGCTCCGCGAAGTAGTCCATATTTTCAGCAGTAAACAATTACAGACTGAAGCTATCTGCCATTCTCGTGATGTACTTTTCCCTCTTGAAAATCTCTTTAGTCGATCTGCTTCGTCATCCAGTTCATTTTAACCATAAACTTCGCCTTCTTTGCTCACATGCTGTCTCTGAAGGCTTCAAGACGTCTTCCTGGAGGATCCCTGAAATGGCCACTGTAGTCCTTGGTGTCAGTGCACCTACTGAGTGATGGCGCTATACGCATGAGCGGAAGAATTCTAAAACGACTGCAGGAAAAACACGAAGATATTACGGCGCCAGGCGACAATGATTCTTTCTTGCAGCAGAAGGTATGAAATTTTCTTGAAAGCTTTATTGCCACGAAAACATCAATATTTAAAAAAAAAGAAAGAAATTAAAAATTTAGTGAAAATCATCAACGTATCCTTTTCTCTCTCGTCGCCGGGAGAAATATATATATATATATATATATATATATATATATATATATATATATATATATATATATATATATATATATATATATATATATATATATATATATATATATATATATATATATATATATATATATATATATATATATATTTATATATATATATATATATATATATATATATATATATATTTATATATATATATATATATATATATATATATATATATATATATATATATATATATATATATATATATATATATATATATATATATATATATATATATATATATATATATATATATATATATATATATATATATATATTTATATATATATATATATATATATATATATATATATATATATATATATATATATATATATATATATATATATATATATATATATATATATATATATATATATATATATATATATATATATAAATATATACAGTATATATGTATACATATATATATATATATATATATATATATATATATATATATATATATATATATATATATATATATATATATATATTCATATATGTATATATATTATATACATGTATTATATATATATATATATATATATATATATATATATATATATATATGGATATATATATGTATATCTACATATATTTATATATCTATATATATGTATATATATACATATAGATAGATAGATAGACAGATAGATAGATATCTTCTCCCGACGACGAGGGAAAAGGATACGATGATGATGATTTTTCGCTACATTTACATTTATTTCTTTAAAAAAATGCTATTTTCGTGGCAATAAAGCTTTCTAGAAAATTTCACCCCCTGGGAGGACAAGATCAACTTGGAAATTATTATTATAGATAGATACATATACATAAATATATATGTATATATAATATTTTATATATATATATATTTTATATATATATATATATATATATATATATATATATGTATGTGTGTGTGTGTGTGTGTGTGTGTGTGTGTGTATACACTGGTTTGTGCGTCTGTGTGCGTTAATTTTTCCCAATAGTTAAAAATAAGGTGGTCTCAAGAATTTCTGTTTCCTGAAATGGTCATCACTAGCGCCCAGTAATCCAGTCAGCTTCAAGAGAAAAGTGACCTTTTTGTTTTAACAAGGCTTCTCCATTGCCATTGATCACCCTATTAAGGGGGAGAGAGAGAGAGAGAGAGAGAGAGATGGCTGCCTCAGCAAGGAATGATTAAGTTTTTTCGCATAGCAGAGTAAGTTATAAATATATAGTTTTTTATGGTACCAGCATCAAATTATAATAGTAGATTTTTGAAGGATACAGAGTAGTTTAAATCGCTTGTCTTATTTAAATAAAAATTCTTCTTCGGAAAAGAAATAAGTTTTAGAGTCTTCAAGAACACTATTAAAGACGCACGGAAAACTTTTCCAATATTCCTGGAAAACCTGTCTACCATATACTTTGGAGGCTTGTATTTCAAGTCAATGGTCCCTGTATGCTTGTCCCGTATGAATTGGATTCATATTCTAAAAAAAAAAAAAAAAAATAATAGTAATAAAAAAATACTCATAGTAGCATGAGTCTTAAAATGAAGTAGCAAATCCACAGTTGTATATTTATCTTTAAATATATGTACATATACATAACTGTGGAATTGCTTCTCCAATAATAATAATAATAATAATAATAATAATAATAATAATAATAATAATAATAATAATAATAATAATAATAATACTGAGATAATATTAAGCAAACTTTTTACTGATGAAGATGCAATTTTTAATAATTTTAGTAGGACATTTTTAAACAACTTTTAGAGCTGGCCGTGCTGGACACGACCTTTGCCTTCAGTTTGTATAAACAAACTGAAGGGATGGCCATGGGATCACCACTTGGTCCAATTTTTGCTAACATCTTCATGTGCTCCTGGAGGAGCGCATAATAGAAGAATGTCCCATTAGGTTCCGCCCTCTATTTTATCGAAGATATGTTGACGACACGTTCTCCTATTTCATCATGAATGTCATGCAGAGTCCTTTCTGGAGTTCGTCATCCGACAACATCCAAACATAAGGTTCGCTATGGAGAAGGAGGTAAATAACAAACTCCCCTTCCTTGATCTTATTATTTCCAGAGGTGACTCAGGTTTTTACACAGGTGTGTATAGAAAAATACATTTACTGGTTTGGGAATGAATTTTTATAGTTCGTGTTTCTTTCATTTGAAACTGAACTCTATTTTAACCCTCCTCCATAGGGCTTACACCCACTCGTCAAACTGGAAGAGTTTCCACGATGAGATATCCTTTTAGTGAAATATTTCAATAATAATTGTTTTCCATCACGACTTTTTTCAGATCCCTAAATAAACTGCTACTACAGAAAATGACTCCGGCAACACCTGAATCGACTGTGCCGAAACTAAAGATGTATGCAAGTTTCCCTTTCGTGCATGATGATACTTTTAGGAGAAAATGCACAGCCATTATTCAAAAGAGTTTTCCAGCTTTAAACCTGAAAATCATCCCGAAAAATCCCTTTACAATAGGGTCTCTGTTCAGAGTCAAAGACCGGCTCAGTCCTCTGTTTTCGTCCAGCGTTGTTTACAAAGTACACTTGCCCGGGATGTGATCACGGGATATACATATGTGGGATGCACGAGGAGGCTGTTGAAGGTCCGCATAGATTCCCACAGGGCATAAGTCATAGAACAGGTAGCAGGTTATCTAATTCTGAGCAATCAAATATACGAAATCATTCAAAATTATGTAAAACTTATATTGACAGCAAGGATTTTTCCATCCTAGGCCGAGTGCAGAACAACAACGACTTAACCATCCTAGAATCCATAATTATCAGGAAGACTGTGCCGTCGTTAAATACTCAATCGTCCTCAGTGAAATTGTTTATAGCCTAGTTTGGGCAACTGGTTTTCCTCACTCTGTTTGTACTTATTTATGTTAGTCTTGTTCTTTCTTTCATATAGGTAGGTTGTTTTAAGATTTTAGTGAACTCCTTTTACTCATTATTGACTTGTCTTGGAATGAGGTGTTTTGTTTTAAATATTTTTACTACATAAAGAGCTGTTGCCATTGCATTAATTTGTTATTGATGTTCGCAAATTATATTATATTTTATAGCCTTGAAAATGCGACTTGGAATTCGTCATGGAACGTCGGCATTGAAAATAAACTGTAGATGATGAGGATGCCTTTCCCTACTGCTTCCTTCAGATGTATATATATATATATATATATATATATATATATATATATATATATATATATATATATATATATATATATATTACTAAAAGGACCTCATTCAAACTGCATGGTATCTATAGATACCATCCAGTTTGAATGAGGTCCTTTTAGTAATTTAGTTAATGCACAGAACAATTGTGTATGTGATAAAGTTAATATATACGTATGTATACATATATGTGTGTGTTAGTGTGTGTATTAACAGATAGTTAGACACAGAGATAGATGCATAGATAGAAAGATATATATATATATATATATATATATATATACATATATATACATATAAATACATATATATACATATATATATATATATATATATATATATATATATATATATATATATATATATATATACATATATATATACATATATACATATATGCATATATATAGTAGGGAGTACGGATAGGAAGAACAGTCAGCTCATCATTGATATATTTATTAATAGGTGCGCTTCAGGGATCACCCATATCCCATCTTTTCTGGCTAAAAAGATACAAAAACACTAATTAAAACTGACAACAGAGCTTACAAAATTAAAATGCTTTAAAGATTGAAAAATGACAATGACAAAACAAGAAATAGATTACCTTCAGTAGTAAAGTCCAGAGGATGAAAACTGAATAAGAGTAAACAAGGTTAAAGTAAACAAGAAAGGCCGGGGTTACTATAGTACGACCGTTTTAGGAAGAGACTTTGCCCCTCTTAAACTGACCATTAACCTTCTGACTTCAAGCTCTCATTGTTTGCGCCTGTTATCAAGCACGTGTACTATAATAGAAAGTTCTGAATGAAGTTTTGTTGTCCCACTAAATTTTAGATAAAAAAAAAAAAATCAATATATGAAAATGATAGATGCAAGAAATTTGGAAACCTAGATGTGCTTTCATTTTCAGTTTTGTTTATTTGGATGCTGTACTGAGCAATGTTCTTGAGTTACGTCATCTACTATAGTTTTTATTACTGTTCCTTTGCTGTTATCGAAGTCATATAATTGTGATATAGTTTTGAGCTTTTGAATTGTTTTCTTTCGTGTATGCCGTGATCCGTCTTTACCTCCTTGCTGTATCAAGGTTGAATTTTTAATGTGCACCTATAAAATAGCTCATAATAAATATTCTTTAAATATTGTTACACCCATATATATATATATATATATATATATATATATATATATATATATATATATATATATATATTATATAATAATATTTAAAAATATTTAAAGAATGTTTATTATGAGCTATTTTATAGCTGTACAGTGAAAATTCAACCTTGATACAGCAAGGAGGTAAAGACGGATTACAGCATGCAATGAAAGAAAGCAATTCAAAAGCTCAAAACTATATCACAATTATATATATATATATATATATATATATATATATATATATATATATATATATATATATATATATATATATATATATTACACATTTATACAGTATTAGATTTACCTGTGCTTTTAAAGCACTGTCATATAATACTCATCACTGCTGTGGCATTTCTGTTATATGTAGATTTTTAAAGATATTTCTGCCACTTTCTGTCGAAAAAACAGATCTATATTTCAATTTATTTCAATTTCAGTGTTCAACAGGATATCACACAACAAGGGAAAGCAATAAATTTATTTACAATCGAAGTATGAGGAGACATTACTTATGAAGAATCCTCGTCAGAGGATGCTACATCGATAACAAAAGAATCTATATATTTATCAATGCAAACATCTCTTGAAGCGTCATCTCTTTTTATATCTTTGGCATGTCTCACATCATTAGCCCAGTTGTCAGAAGATATGGATTCAATTGCTTCTTTGACCAAAGGAAGCAGGTCTGATTTTTAAAATGATTCTTCTTTGCCACGTATGATTTCACCTGCGCCCATATCAGTTCTGTTGCATTATACTGGCAGTGATATGTAGGCAGCCTAACCACTATGTCCATGATCTCTTGCCAGTCTGTCAATCACGTAATCATTTTCTTTACATGAATGTCTTTGCAACTTTACTAATTTTTTATTAGCCAGTCTTTAACTTCATCCTTTTTGGCAGACATTGTCGGAGGTTTATTAATTCGAACTGAATGATAAGAAGCGTTATCCAACACTATGATGGCAGATGGCCCTATATTGGGAAGAAGCTGGGTTTTAAACCATTTTTCAAACACTGCAGAATTCATCTGAATTTCTAGATTGCGTATCCCTTGTCAGCTGGGTGCTTGATCATTGATAAAAATATTACCCAGAAATGTGGTTAATATTGCAACCAATATTGTGATTGTGTCTACTTACTCTCAATGTTATTGATGTACAATTAGAAGGAATAAATCATAGGTAAAAATTTTTATTCTGTCACGCCTCTCTCTCTCTCTCTCTCTCTCTCTCTCTCTCTCTCTCTCTCTCTCTCTCTCTCATTTTTTTTTTTGCCCAGCTAGTGGAATAGTAAGCGGAACCATAAAAATGATGAACATTCTTTATGATTAGTTTTCTGACGAATATACAAATAATTTTTAACTATAATACACAACTGTGATGTAGCTGTCCTTTACGGATTCAAACAGAATTAGAGAAAATGACAAAAAAAGAAGACTGCCATCCTCAATCAGTGCAGTGCTTATACCTCTGGCAACACTAAACCCCGCTATATAGTACTTATCCTATGTTTATTTATTTGTGTTGTTACATTAATTGCATAATATCTATATCACGGATCGCTACTATCACAATATTATCATATAAATAAAACAGGTTAATTTGCAGCAAAACAACAAATACAAACGCTATTACAATGATTGTTTACGATTTCGTGCGTCTGGTAGCATGCTACGGGTGACTACCGTCTGAAAACCCTCCGGATTGTGGTAAGTGTGAGGTCTCATCTCGGCCGTAATCAAAGGGTTAAAGAATGCAAACAGAGTTGAGATCTAGCTACGCGCCCTTTATATATATATATATATATATATATATATATATATATATATATATATATATATATATATATATATATATATATATATATATATATATATATATATATATATATATATATATATATGCATAATTTAAAATTTGGCTGGCTTATTTCCTATCAATAAACAATATCTTTTTTATCGGTAATTCAACTAACACATAAAATTAGGCATCAACTTGAGACACAAAAGTTGTAAATTTATTTGGGACAGCAAAATAATAAGCAGTAGTTGTCAAATATTGTAATAATAAATGAAGTCATGCAAGGCATTTCAAAGCCTTAAAAGTTGTGTGTATATATTTCAAATATATATAAATATATATATATATATATATATATATATATATATATATATATATATATATATATATATATATATATATATATATATATATATATATATATATACACACACACATTTATATATATATATATATATATATATATATATATATATATATATATTACAATCTATTCTCCTTAAAAGGGAATGGTGTAACCCTTTCAGTTTAAGGTTTGGTTGCAGATCTGAAAAGGAAGATAAAGACTGAATGAAAACAAAAATGGATCCATTTCAGTCACTGGAATTCTCTCCAATTAAATGAAAGGTTATTAACCTTCGCCCCAAAATACGAAAAAAAAAATCGTGTAGGAAAAGCCTCTTGCATTTAATAGTCCTAGAGAGAGAGAGAGAGAGAGAGAGAGAGAGAGAGAGAGAGAGAGAGAGAGAGAGAGAGAGCATTTCTAGTCTATTGGTCAATATTGGACAGCTATGAGCCATTTTTCTTTTCCGGTTATCTGAATTCCATAGAGCTGCAGACTGAACCTAGAGCACCAATAGGTTTTATGTGGAACAAAATTCCATGAGGCCTGGAAACGTCCTCCAGCCGAGTGAAGTCGAGTCCAGCCGACTGGATCCTAGAGGATTATCACGTTCTGGAATTATTGCGTTGGAAGATTTCATCAGCCATGAGGCTACGTCATAAAGTTTTCTTTCTTTCTTTGTGCTCTATTTTCTCTTTGTCTTGTACCTCTCTTCCTGCTTTTTCGTATGTTTTATTTTTTTCGCTTCGATTCTCCTAGTACTGTACATCCGCTTGCCTTTGCACAGGCAATACAAAGTAAAATGAGGAACAAATGAGGAGATTAAGCGTGGGTAGGAATTAAGACGGAACCAGTTTTCCAGCGCAAGTTTCACGCAAGGGGGACTATGAAAAAAATAATAAAAATTCAACCTTTAATGATACAAACAAAAGTTTCAAAAATATTACTAGATCTGATATTGATAGGTCAAAAAATGAATAAGTATTTCCTTTGAAATTATTTGGGAGGAGATAATTGATTGATTGACTGATTTATGGCTACTAAAACTGGCGTTACATCATCTAGATGGGAAGAGATAAAAATTTCACTAAAAATTTCACTGCAACTCTTGTTGGCGTTACAAGGAGTAGTAGTAGACGGGACAGTAGTTTGACTATGTCATTCCTAGAGGTAATTTTTTTTGTTGTCGATTCTGTGAAGCAGAGAAATCATGATAAAGTAATTCAAACACAATCAATCGACTACAAAAAGGTCATTGTTGATGCACTTCTCTTGGAAGATGACACACGACTCTTTCAGCGTCCGCCTACATGATTTTGTTGTTTGCGAATAGTTTACGTCAACATCTCCGTCCTCAGACACCCCGACCACCACCCCCAACCCCATCTTGTACCTCAACAAAATTGGACCCGAACCAGAAACGGCGCAGAATTACTTGGTAATTACAGACGTTGTTCATGTGTCAGAGGAAGCGACAAGTAATAACGTAGTTGACTATATGGAGTCTAATTATGTTTACCAATGGGCTGCAGGAGATAGAAATATTCGTAGCATTCAAGTCTGTATCAGTAGTATGTATGTATATATATATATATATATATATATATATATATATATATATATATATATATATATATATATATATATATATATATATATAATATATTATATATATACATATATATGTATATATATATATGTATGTATGTATATATATGTATATATGTATATATATGTGGCCTTTCCATGTCTGTCGTCCTGTAGATATATATATATATATATATATATATATAAATGATATGGATATATATATAAAAATATGTACCTGAATAACACAATATGAATACATATACAGCTTTTTAATTAAATTATTTGATAGCATTTTATTATCCATAATTATTAGTTGTACTAATAATTTTTGACAATAATCCCTACTCCTTCAATATCCATAACGATGGCTGAACTGAATAAATTAAATTACTGTCATTCAACTGTAAAATTAAAATCAGATTTAAAAAGGAAAATTACTGAAATTGTTCTGACCAAAATCGAAAGCAATTTCAAACATGAATGGCCTCTCTGCCTAAACCAACTGATATAACCGAATAAAAACTCGATGAGTTGATTGAAAGACTTTAAAAAAGAGTTCCTAATTGTTAAGTTCCAGTTCTTTAAAATCCAGAATCACTTAAGAAAAATTATAGTCTTTTGAAAAGCATCTCGGATGTCATGGCGGGTTTTATGATGTCTGACTGAATGAACTGGTTTTTTGATTGAAAGATTTTAACTGTCTTTGCTGTTTATCTGACAGCGAATACAGAGTTTTATGATGTCTGAGAGAGAGAGAGAGAGAGATCTGAGAGAGAGAGAGAGAGAGAGAGAGAGAGAGAGAGAGAGAGAGAGCAATGTTTATAGGAGCTGGAAAGACAAAAAGGAAAGCGCAAATTTAACATGACGAAAGGGAACAACCAATGCATCAATTAGAAGAGTCCAGGATTTCCGAACGGTATTGATAATATTATAGTAGAGTATGAATTAATTTTCCTATTTTTTTCTAAATTTCTGAATTCCAGAAAGATGTTCATTTAGCCTAAAGAGGCCTGGATACCTCCGCTCCCCGAATAGCTGCAAGGCCAGTCGACAGAATTCTGCGGATAAATCAAGTCCTTGAAATGATACGTTTGATAATTTCACCAAACACGAAGGTTCGTCAGTCTTTTTTTTTTCTGCTCTATTTCCTCTTCGTCTTTTTGTTTCTCTTCTTGCGTTTTCGCTTCTCGACCTTCATTTTCATTTCTCCTTGTATTTTAATAATTTACATACATTTTTACACTTTCATCTATTTTTTTATTAATGTGTTAATTTATTATTTTTCTAGAACTGGTCTCTTCTTTCTGTATTTCCCATTGCCTCTGTTACTTCTTTCTAATGAACCCAAATTCTTTGGACGCTTGAATTTCAAGTCAATCGCCCCTGCGGCCTTGTTCCATATGAATAGAGTTCATCTTCTGGATAATAATAATAATAATAATAATAATAATAATAATAATAATAATAATAATAATAATAATAATAATAAATCTGTTCATCAAACTTATAGTTTACAGATATAAAAAAAAAGCATCCTTACGCTTGCATTGTCTGGACTTAAGACGAAGATTATAATAAAGGAGGGACCGACCAAGAATTATCTTCGTAATTAAAGGAGATTTGGTGCTCGTAAATAATATCCACTCGGAGTCTAACTCGTAATTATATTAAGGTTCATTTAAGCGGTGTTTCCGAAGGAATTATCAAGGAATAGAATTAAAAAGGTATGGAGGTATTGGAAAGAGGTTAGTGATGATGATGATGATGATGATGATGATGATGATGATGATGATAGCAATGACGCAATTTTAACGAGAATCTGAAGATCCAGAAATATTAAAATATGTTATATGAGGAGGAATTTCCACATGAAAAATTAAAAAGGAACGTGAGCTTTTTTTAAGAAAAATCATTTGATTAACCTGTTCAATTATAAGAAAAGGTTATCTCAGAGGAAGATGAAGGATTTTTTCTGTACAAATGATATTATTCCAAGTAAAAATAGGGAATTTCCTCTTCCTCTCCCTCTTCATCTTCTATTTCTTCCCGAAGAGGAGTAGACGGCGCATCAGTGCACCTCACGTGGTGCACCGTAAGCATAACTAGAACGTGTTTGCAGAGTCCCTTCGGCTCCTAGCTGCGCCCACTTTTCATTCTTTTATCTTACCTCCATCCCGTTTCCTTTCTTCAGTCTTGCTGTCCAACACCTCTAACTGTTACTTCCTAGAGCAGCTGCAGGGTTTTCTCGCAGTTCCACCTTTGGATCCTTATACTCCATCTCCTTTGTTTTACTTAATTTTTTTCTGTTCATTTATTAATTTGTTAATTTATTTTTTCCTTTTTAATATGTGATCTCTTCATTGTGTATTTCCCATAACCTTCTGGTGCTTCTTTCTAATGAACACCATACTCTTTGGAAGCTTGAATTTCAAGACAATTGCTTCTGTGGGCCTGTTCCATATGAATAGAGTTCATCTTCTGAATAATAATAATAATAATAATAATAATAATAATAATAATAATAATAATAATAATAATAATAATTTCTGGATCAATATCACCTTGCTGTTCAACCTCTCCAGCTCCTTTTCATAATCTGAAGCAACTGAATGGCCGAATGTCCTCTAGTGCTTGAGTTGACAGCCTTCTTAAAATCATTCTCTTTTTCGTCATTTCTTCCTTCGCTCTTTCGTTGAGTTTTTTTTTCCATCTTAAAACGGTTCAGCTTATTATGAAACTAATCCAATTCTCTTCAGGTGACTTTCAGTTCTATAATGTCATCGTAGTCAAGGACGACTTTGTATGATGCAACAGGTCGTTCTCGA
Source organism: Macrobrachium rosenbergii (assembly GCF_040412425.1). Classification (NCBI taxonomy): domain Eukaryota; kingdom Metazoa; phylum Arthropoda; class Malacostraca; order Decapoda; family Palaemonidae; genus Macrobrachium; species Macrobrachium rosenbergii. The sequence goes on from NC_089795.1 coordinate 45,789,273, forward strand.
CGTGGGTGGAAAGTGGTGGAAGGGGACGATGGAGGAATGGAGGGAGAATGATGGAAGGGGTTTTAAGCGGAGAGGGAGATGTGAAAAGGCGGAGGCGTTGCTATGACGACGGGTGACGTTTCTTGGGTCTGTTCAGTTGGTTTTTGTTCATGACTGATTTCTGTTTGCGTGGTCATTTTTCCAGGTTTTGGCTGTGATCTTGGTGTTCGATTTATATATATATATATATATATATATATATATATATATATATATATATATATATATATATATATATATATATATATATATATAATTATATCAGGGGACAATAATTAGGCAGAAACTTCAGGTAATACACGAGATGAAATCTGTATTTAATCGATTTATCATTTCTTGTTAGGTAGTCAAAAGTTAATTGCCATATTACTAAGATCAGTATGACTTGATTTGGAAATCTATATATATATATATATATATCTTATATATATATATATATATATATATATATATATATATATATATATATATATATATATATATATATATATATACATAATATACAAACGTCTATAATATATATCTATAAATAATATATTTTCATATATACCGATATATTTAGTATAATAAGTCCACCGTCCCGTGGGGTCGAACCAGCGATATAGGAATCAGGATACAGTGACACACAACAAATCACCACAAGACACACATTTGTAGCTTTATTGTATATGAATATATGTGATATAGTCATATATATATATATATATATATATATATATATATATATATATATATATATATATATATATATTTATATAAATGTATATAAAACCAGGTTTTGTAATTCCAATATATATGCATATATATATATATATATATATATATATATATATATATATATTTATATAATAAAACCACAGCTAAAAATATATAATATATATATATACCAAGATCTTAGATACCCTCATTTATGTAGACCTTCCAAATGACGGCAAACTGATCTTCGAGTAATGTGGCAATTAACTCCTTGGCTACTTAACAAGAAATGAGAAGTCGATTAAAAACAGATTTCATTTCCTTAATTACCTGAAGATTCTGCCTAATTATTAGAGTCCCCCTGATGTAATTAACCGAAATTGCTGAAATTCAGAGAGCGAAAACATGGTGACTCTCAACTCAACGACTTGCTTGATATATGAAAGAAACAGATTTCAAAGAAGTGTGTCCATAGAGCAAGTGAGGATTCTGATTGCAATCCTGGTATTATGGGATTTGAAAAAGTATTTTTTTTTCTATAACTAACGTTCATTAACCAATTACTAACACATTTTTTGTAACCTTTCATTGACAATGTCATTCTTGTTAACTAGTTATCTAATTTTTTTTAATGGGATTATATTCTGTCCGTTAAATGCAACATATACCGTATTCATTCCCAACAAGTATATTGTCATTAGAATCTGATGACTGACTTTGCAAAGATGTTTGTTTTTATTGTGCGAGGCTAATACTCGTTTTGCACTGCCGACGCAAATGACAGGAGATAATAATTACATGGCTGAATATTCCAACGTCGGCCACTGTTCTCATTTGCAGTCAATTTTTATAGCCAATAATCGAAGTAGGAACAATGGGGTTATTATAAGTTTGGATCATAACGCTCCAATTCTGTGTTTAACAAATCATGTTCTTTCGCCTCTTCTCTTGACTTTTTATAGGTAGAAATTCCTGTCAGAAACATTTTCCACATCAGTCAAATTCCATACTTTAATCCTTCCAGAACAATGTCTGGAACAGAGTCGTTCGAAGAGTAAGTTTCATAATTTGTCCCACCAAGACAATTGCTGGAACTAAATGGCTCAAAAAATCATTTTCATACTTTGTCCTTCCAGGATAATTTCTGGAACAGAGTGGCTAGGAGAGTCAGTCTACACGTCGTTGTCCCAGGATAATTTCTGGAACAGAGTCGCTCGGAGAGGCAGTTGTCTGGAGAATCTGTTTCATGCTTTGTCCTTCCAAGACAGTTCCTGTAACATACTTGCTCTCGGAGAGACAGTTTCATACTTTGTCTTTCCAGGACAATTCCTGGAACAGCCACGCTCGGAGTGTCCCCTGGAATGACGGCGCTAAGTGTCACCACATGTCTAGAACGTCTGTTTACAATTCGTCGCCCTTCGATTGCGCATGAGTTCATGTTTACAATGCCATTCCAGTCTATGCCGAATCGCAAGTTGGTCCTCGTGCGCCTCCGCTTGAGTGCTCGGATACGATCGGTTCACAATACATGAACATTATATCTTTCACCCTTCAGCTCTCCTCGTATTGTTATTCGCTTCATGAAGCGAGGGCGGAGATGAAGACAGAGGGACAGAGAAATAGAGAAGGACAAAGACAGAGGAAAGAGAGAAAGATGGTGGGGAGAGAGAGGGGAGAGAGAGAGTAAAGATTACTCATTCAGTCCTCTGCCCTCCCGTTTGTTTGTCGTCTGTTACTCTGTTCGTGAATAAAAAGATCGAGAGAGAGACAAACAGACAAAGATGCTAAACATCCTATCCATCTTTCTACTAAGAGATAAATAAAAGAAGCGAGACAAATCGTCTTCTCGTACAGCCAATCAAACTCGGCATTGTGACATCGTTTGATATACAGTCCAGCGTCAGTCTTCCAGAAGGATGATTCCCCAAACTTGATATTCTTCTGCCACTTTCGGAATATCTCGTTCTGGGCGTTCCAGGAAACTCATGGAAGATGAGAACGAACTTCTCGAATGTCTTGTCTCGTCCTCGTTTCTTGACGGGAATTAAAAGTTTGCTGGAGCTGATATTGCCAGCGAGGAAAAGAGGCTTTATTGACTGAAACTCAAAGCATGGAAAAATGTGTAGTTTTCGGTGAAAAGTGTCATTCTTTCCCTCTTTCTTTGAATCTTCAGCTGAAAATAGACTATAATAAACACAAGATTTCTCCCAAGAGCAATCAGCCCGCAGAGAGAAACAATTTGCAGAAAAAGGTGATAAATAAATAGATATGAAGGAATAGAAAATAAGACAGACGCACCTGAATTCAGGAGACGTCAGCAGAAAGCACGAATGATTTTCCTACTCCGTTAAACATTTAGAGGTCAGAAGACTCCACAACTGCACTAGTCAAATTATTCTACATTTTAGTTGTAGCCAAAATAAAACTCAGAGCAAACTAAGTAGTATTGAACCTGATAATAGAAAATGACATCCTGCTTCATTCATGCAAAAATCATCATACGCTGATAAAACTCTTAGAATGTAGAAATAACAAAGAAAAAAATTACTTAGATTTATGAAAAAAAATATTTTTTATATTATGTTGTGCTCGATCGTTCTATCTGTAACGATGATGAACTAAATCCATGAATTATTGGACATCAGTTTTGCCTCAAACCTGGACCGCGTTCAGATGCACAGAAACAAATTTCGAGGAATAAAGCAAGAAGCTCATTTTTCCAGGTTACCTAAACCTGACGGGAAATGGGTTAACATTATCACTGATCGAAATCAACTCAACTAGAAAGGGATAAAAAACCTGAAAGGATTATTCGCGTCGGTTCCTCGCTTAAAGAAGCAGAAGTTCGGGCGATTAGAGCAAACGACATTTGGAAAAATCTAACTTCACTTGGATTGCAAAACCGACCTCGGATGCCAGTATCCCTTTACACTAAATATTATAATATTTACAGTTAACAAATATTTTTGTTCTACCTTAATACTGTCGAAAGATAAAGTTGAGGCAGAGCAAACGGAGAGGTAAACTTTTACCGCGTTCGTTTGTAATCTGTTTCTCAGCAACATATTAGACCGACCTGGTTTTCCTGGAGCTTTACCCTTAAAATATTCTTTGGGACCCTTTCCGGATGGTCAAGATTTGGTGCATATTTATAACAAAAATTGATGCGATATCGCCAGGGAAACCGTGTCGCTCATTGTGAAGTAATAGGACTTTCTAAATAGAAAGCAAAATAACGTAGCCAGTGTGTGTGTGCGCGTGTGTTTGTGTTTGTGTGTATGTATATGTTGGGAGGGGGAGTCAGCCCAACTCAGTGACGGTCCCAAGCCCTGGATAATTAGGGGAAGGGTTGGAGTTAGGAAGAGTAATCGTCCGTAAATTATCTGTCTAAACCAGTTATGAAATGAGCCGTTCAAGATAGCAACAGCTGGAGATGGCTCATTAAAAACAGCTACCCTGACTAGGGATCAAGCTGAGAAGAAGGAGAGGGAGAAAGCAAGATGGATAACATCCTTATTCTATTTAATCAATCTTTAGATACTAAGGGGAGCAATGATATAAGAATGGGTAAGGCAAATGATTACTTGCATGACAGGTATATCACTGATGAATGTCAAATTCTATTCTCAATACCGGATGACAGTGAAAAGAACTGCATGGTATTGCAGAATTGTTGAATGCTCTTTTGAAGGGTCTTGTTGCTTCATGCGATTTACTGGCCTAATCTTCCTTTTCTCTAAAAGAAAGAAAAATTTACGGTGCTTTATCATACAAAGGTGATATTTACAACCTGGCCATGCATAAAAAAAAATTGTTGAAAGAGTTTATGATGCCTTTCGGACATAAGAATCGCAAAAAACTTCACGTTCACCTAGAAAAGATGCTGGTCGGAATCGAACGTGAATTTCAATATGTTGCATTGCAATTTGTGTTGTATCGGGAACAAACACGTAAATGTTGAATTAATTGCTGCTGAAATTCTTATTGTTAATAATATTGCATGAACTAAGAATCAACATGAAATTTTATGACTTTCGGAATATGCTTCTTCGTTATAATTAACATTACTTTTCCATCTTCTTTGCTTTTTTTGCCTCTATATTTACCCACTTGTTCCTTATTGCTCTTTTTATCATTGTTATTACTAATCCTGCTTCACTTTACTGTGAGTGGGGTGGGGGTTGGGGGTGCCAGATAACAGTTATCAATAACAAAAACTAACTGATAATCCTAAATTTTGGAGAATAAAGATACGAAATATTTTCCCAATGACAAAGGCGCATTCACTAGTAAGCTTCAGTGTTAATTTAACGTAAAATCTGTCTCGCCAAAAGTTTTGTTCCTCAAAAAAAAAAAAAAAAACTTTGGTTGCTTATGAATAAAAAAAAATTAGATGCATTGTTGAGGAAGGTCTGAGATTTCACTCTTCTGATGAGGAAATTTAAAGAGAGGAAAATGAATTACTGATGTTGTTCTGTCAAACAGGTAATGAAAAGTGAAACTGAAATTGAAACCTGATCCTTTTTTTCGATCCTTTACTAACATGTGGTAGATGGACTACACTAAGAACATCCTGTAATCTCCTTTGAAGATAATTATTAATTAACGAGAAACGTGTCATCATAAAAAAAGGGCATTTTGAGGGCTTTCATACACCACACCCCATTCTATGTTGTGTTCTTATCAGGACCTATCTTGACACACTAAGACGACAGTTATCGTTATCTATGCCTTTCCATTTTTTCCTTCCATCAAGCCAGTTATCACTCAAGTAAGCGTAGGAATGTGCCACGCTGTCAATCTCCTCAGTTCGAGAGGTCTTTTATTCCCCACACTGCTAGACTATGAAACAGCCTCCCTGAATATGCTTGTGCAATTAGAACCTCAAAAGTTCAAGAGGAGATGCAATGCATTACTACCCCAAAACAATTCACTTTGTATTTGAATCATATATTTATTTTTTCCTCTTCTAATAACTGATCACTTCTTCCTGTACTTTCCTATTATCTTCTGTAACTTCTTTCGATGAAAACCATATTCTTTGGAAGCATGAATTTCAAGTCAATGGTCCCTGGTAGGATTGTTCCATGAATAGAGGCTTTTCTATCGATTAATAATAATAATAATAATAATAATAATAATAATAATAATAATAATAATAATAATAATAATAATAATAATAATAATAAAATTTCATCATTTATTTATCAGGAGCTATCGAAAATACAAGCAAAAATTTTAATCCTTCAACTCAACTCGAATTAGCTCGACAACCTTATCCCCTTGAATAAAGGGATCATTAATCTACAATGAAGAGAAACCACATACAATGAAGCATCCCTTACATAGCCCTCTAAACCTTTTCTTTTAACTACCGGAAGCCTCGTAATGCACCACAGAGAGCTTCATCTACAGCATCCTCAATTCATTCAAGCTTCCTTTCAATCTGTTGTCTTGGCTTCCTGTGGTCGCCGCTTCCTTCATTAGGTTCCTTTGAATATGCTTTTAATGAAGTCACTTTTATCTTACCATTATCCAGTCATGCCCATTTGTTTCCCGTGTACTTTTCCTCTTGTTCCTTCTTCTTTCTTTTTCTTACTTCGGTTTGTATCAATTGATTTATCTTTTTTCCTTCTTCCTGATTTATCTTTATTTTTTCTGTTATACTTTCCTCTTCTTTTCTTCTTCTATTTTGTAAAAGTACAAGCGGAAGGTTTGTATCAGGAAATGTGCGGATTCATCACTGTGATCATTCATTTTCTTGATTTAGTCTGAATTATCTCTCTCTTTCTCTCTTTATCTTTTCTCTTCTCTCTCTCTCTCTCTCTTCTCTCTCTCTCAGCATTCGGATCCA
>NC_089795.1:45800861-45833361 GCF_040412425.1 Macrobrachium rosenbergii
CATCATGAATGTTTATGAATGTTTATGAAAATAATCAGGCGAAATTAAGCGGAAGCACCTGATGCAATAATGAGTCACTCATTATTGCATTGTGTTTATGTAACGCAAATATTAGAGGTTATATAATTATGATTTTAAATTCTATTTCGGTCAATGCGGTAATTTCAAACGAATTCGTATTACTAACTCAAACACAAAGTGAAAATATTTGGGCAAATTAATAAACGCATTAACGTGCAAACTGAGTAAAGAAGAGAATAGTAATATTTTCAAGTAAAAAAAGGTCTTTATCTGTAAATAAAGATGATGTTTATGGTCTAATTTGCCTTATCAGTAGAATATTAGTGACACCAACCAGCAAACTCTGATGCAAAGAATTGAAATAAGTATTATCATCTCTGAATATGCTTCCTCTTTGCATTTTTTACAACTTAATGTGATATTGCCAAGTTTAATTTTTCATTTTTTTTTTTTCCCCTCTTTATTATTCAAACTTCAAAATAACAGACAACTAAAACAAACTTAAAGAATGTAATCAGCTACTTGAAGCTTTTACGCAAAATAACTCTAGCCTGAAGGAATCTGCATACAAAAACTTAAAGAAGAGATATTCATTAGAAAGTTCTGAATAAAACTGGTTCACGAGGTTTGAGGTAGAACCAACAAAAAAGATGTGCAATACTTTAGTGAAGTGGTTATTTTTTTTTTTTTTTGAGAAAGATTGAGACTTTAACTTGAAGGAAGAGACTTTCATCTCTGGAGACTAAATTTATAAGAAGTCCCCCATCTGATTTAGAAACTGGAGAAAATATAAGTTGATTTTATGAAAGCCTTTGCAAGATACTGACAAAAACATATGTGGTTTCATCAAAACTTTCTTTTGATGAAAACTCTCTCTTTTGATCTCTTATCAAAAGTTTTTCTTCAAAATCTTTCAAAATACAATGAAGGAAGAGTTTTATATTTAGATAAATATGATGTAGACCAACAAGAAGAGGAAAACTGAAGGTTCTTGCATTCAACTGGAAATGTCCCAGGTTTTTATACAGTAGTCCTAAACGATGTTTATAAAGCACAATTTTGAGAGCTGTGTACTTATCATCCCTATTAAAATATTGTAGTAACTTAGACCACGATATACGACAAGAAAGTAGTAAATTGTAGGCTATAAGTATATCAACAAAATTCACTGAAGATCAAATTCAAAATTTTGTTGTGACCAATCACTTTTGAACCTAAACTCTTATTTTATTTATTTTCTTTCTTCTTGTTTTTGCTTTATTGAATTTGATAAGATGGAGGAAAATAATGTTTCTAGACTAAACTCATTCAGATAAGTTCTTTAATGACTTTGGATGTCTAAAAAAATGAGAATGTTACGGAGTTTTCACAGCCTGATTTCATAATGAATGCAGTGAACACAGATAATGGTAATGATTTATGATTTAAACATTTACTTTTAGGTTTGATATGAAAATATATCTCGCTCAAAATATGCAGTTAGAATCAATTTATTGAGAATTTGTTGTAAGACCCAAAACATCCATTAACAAAGCATATGAGGTCGGCAATGCATTAACAATTCCTGATCGGTACTGAATCTGGAATCAACAGTTCTAGGAAATCTCTTTCCAGGACCGATTCTTCCCCACCGATAATCGGCTTTGGACTCTTCCAGTCTCCGTTAAATCCGTGTTTTACAAATCCTCATTTTTTTCAAAATCCGCGTCTGTCTGTCTTTTTGTCCTGTCGTTTCCGTCACAAATAAATCCTATTTTTGTCTGTCATTGTGATTGTGATCAAGTCTAGGAGACGGGTTACTGTCACACCTGAATAATAATAATAATAATAATAAAATAATAATAATAATAATAATAATAATAATAATAATAATAATAATAATAATTTTAACAAATGCAAAACAGAAATCTTAATGGAGACAGGAAACACTGAATGTATCAACTGTACTTGAATTGTATCGGATGTCAGGATTCAGAGCGGATGTCATACTTACATATTTTATGAGGATGCGAATATAAAAAACTATGCGGATTTTCCGCGGATGCTGAAAATCCGCATCTCTGATTTTTACGTTAATGCATTTCTGGATGCGGATATAGATGTGGGTATTAAAACTGCTGGTTTTCCACGAAGCTAAATATCCGCATCTCTGACTTTTACTTTAATGCAAATGCAGATGTGGATACAGATACGGATGTCAAAAATATGCGGATTTTCCAAGGATGCGAAAATCCGCATCTCTAATTTTTACTTTAATGCATAAATGGATACAGATATAGATGCGGCTACTAAAAACTAAGATCGTACGGATGCGGATATCCAAAAAATATCTTATTTTTACTTTAATATAAATGAGATGTGGATACAGATGAGGATATTAAAAACTATGCGGATATCCTGCGGATGGAGATGCAGATATCCGACACATCTCAGTTCCAGGAGCTCCAGTGATGTAAAAAAATTAATAACGACCATCTTTATCGTGACGGCAGTGGCAAAAAGAAATGAATATTGAATGATCGTTATTTTTTTATTTTAATTTCGATCAGTTCCATCTGTAAAAAAATCTCCCGGATGATTGATCCGGAACAGACGCCTCTTACTGGAAATGTCTTAGCATTTTCAGTTTGCATCTCATGAATACATACGAAGACCAGATTTCAGGAAGGATTTCCAGGTTTCAGGAAGGATTTACAGATTCCAGGTTTCTGGAAGGATTTTAGTTCTCGTCTGCCTCTCTTATAAGAGACAAGGCTGTGATATGACATTAGAGAGAAGTGTTCAATTTGAATATTTTCTGATAGTTAGAATAGTGTTTTATATGCAATGAAAATCGGTTTATTTACTATTCTCTCATAATCTACTTGTTTGTCATATCTCTCTCTCTCTCTCTCTCTCTCTCTCTCTCTCTCTCTCTCTATATATATATATATATATATATATATATATATATATATATATATATATATATATATATATATATATATATATTATAATACTATATATATACATATTATATATATATATATATATATATATATATATATATATATATATATATATATATATATATATATATATATATATCTTCTGGAGTCCTCTTGGGTTTATAGTCTTTTGGCTCTGTCCATTAGGGTTTTCAACTGAAAGATTTTAAGAAAGAAGAAAAAAAGAATAGAATTTTTATGGTGATGTATGTAATATTGATATTTACTATATTGGTGTTTTCTTTTTTAAATTTCAAACGAACATTTTAAATGGCTCTGTGACAAGAAACTGCGCATGTATGCAATCAGAAATTCGTAAATGAAGATTCTTTATTAAGAAACATTTTCCAATACGTTGTTCAAAGGTTTGCGGATAATAAATTAATCCTTTTTTCAAACACTATCAATGAATAGATGTTCTGAGCGAGCAGGACATAGATATAATTCAAAACAGAATGGGAATTTTAGTTTCTTGGATGTTTAATTATAATCCAACTATAATATTTATAGTTTCATGCAAAGAGATGGGTAATTATGCCAGCATTGAGCAATGAATCTTTAATCCTATTTACTTGTTTGTTTATGAAGTTGGACATTGGAATACGATTAGTTGGCAGAATCGAAAATGAGATTAACTAGAACTGAAGGATAATAAATTATAGGGTAAAAGACAAGAAGGGTAAGTTGAAAACAACAGTAAACTGGAAGTGCAAAATGCCCAATGAATAACGGAACGGAAACAAAAACTAAGTTACAATAGGAAAGATCCCTACATATAAAGATGAAAAAGCCCATAGAAACACTATATACTCATTGAAACCATATATTTTGGATACCAAAACTTTTGAAACCCTGATCGAAATACAGAAGTTTTTGTTTCCGAAATATATGATTACAGCGTGTAAATAGTGCTTTTATAGGTCCTTTTGATCTTAATAGTAAACAAGCGCTTACAGTAAAAGATTCATTCCTATATATCTCAGAAGTTTTTGTATCCGAAATATACGGTTGCAACGTTAAATAGTGTTTTCATTGGCCTTTTTATCTTTAAAGTAAACTGTTATGTTACAGTAACAGATTCATTCTTACATATCTTCAAGAAATAAAAGAATGTTTGTTTCATAACAAATATTCTGGCTTGATCTCTTCAGCATCAAGAACTAATGCCCTCCATCTACGTTAAAATGTAACGAGATAAACTTCTCTATCACGGCGTGACCAAGTGACAATCCCACTGAGAGTGTCCATTCTCGACTCTCTGGATCCGTAGTTTCGTAAACATTGGCAACTCCATTCAAGAACGCATTCAGAAATCGTCCCTATGGCCAAGGGACAGAAGGGAGGTTTTACGAAACCTAACTGAAAGGCGAAGTGATTCTCCCGACTTAGGGGTAACATATTCAGGTGTGAGGCAGCAAGAGAAAAATATAGGTCTTGAAGGATTTACCTGTTTGCTAATTTGAAGCCGTGTTCTTATTCCGAGATTCAATTAAAGGTATTCCATTTACGTTTAGTAAAAACATATTTTGTTTTCGAAATTGTGCATAGCAGCCAGCGTTTGCTCTCTCTCTCTCTCTCTCTCTCTCTCTCTCTCTCTCTCTCTCTCTCACACACACACACACACACGCGAGCATGCAATACTTTTGTTTAATTTACTAATATTCTTTTACCTATTCCCCAATACTTTTGTTTAATTTACTGTAATTAAACCTTAAAAAAAATGCTTAATTGACAACGTATGCTAATATATATACATATATAATTACACGCATACACACAAACATACACATACATATATATACACACATATATATATATATATATATATATATATATATATATATATATATATATATATATATATATATATATATATATATATATATATATTCGTATTGTAATCAGTAGCATTCTCATTTCTGTACATGATCCATTAAAACTCTATTTGACCTCTGCTGACGTAAGGTCTGAAAAGGTCACCTTGTCTTTTATTTGCTTTCGCTGAGGTAAAAGTGGAATTAAGTTTAAATCACAGAGTGAGATTGAGCAAAGGAAACCAAACACTGAAGTTTTAAACGCTCCCGATTTGCCGAGATTCAAAGGTGGACAGCGTTTGGGATAAAAAGTGGCATTTCTTTGCTGTTTGTGGATGGCGGAAAACGAGAGAGAGTGAGAGAGAGAGAGTCTGTCTCTCTCTCTCTCTCTCTCTCTCTCTCTCTCTCTCTCTCTCTCTCTCTCTCATTTCCAGCCATTCACGCAATGCCAAGTTCAAGTTAATGTACATCCCATTTCAGTGCCTGAGGAAGGGAAACAGATTTCTTCTATTTCTCCTTCCTTCTTCTTCTCTTCTTCTTCTTCTCTTCCTGAGTCAGAGCTGTCAGTCGAAAGGAAAATTTCGCGGTGGGTGGATGCAAAGGAGGTTCTATATCACCTCGCAGTCGCCAACTGAATTTATCTTGCATGAAACAAATGGAGGAGAGATATAGATCCTCTTGGCTGAGGACATATGCTAATTAATGGACCGAGAAAGAGAGAGAGAGAGAATGATGGAGGCAGGTTCTTTTCCGATGCTTTCTATGCTGATATTTTTATGTTTAATAATGTTTAATAATGCTTAAATTTATTTATTTATTTAATTTATTTAAAGAGAGAGAGAGAGAGAGAGAGAGAGAGAGAGAGAGAGAGAGAGAGAGAGAGAGAGAGAGAGAGAGAGAAAAGTTTTTATTAGCGTTGAAAGTCAATAAATGTTTTATATAGCGTATATATATATATATATATATATATATATATATATATATATATATATATATATATATATATATATATGTGTGTGTGTGTGTGTGTGTGTGTGTGTGTGTGTGTGTGTATATACAATTAATCATAATATAATAAAAAAAGTTTCATTTTATGATATTTACTGAAAGTTTTTATAATGCATATATGGAGATATTTATATTGTCTACAGGACGAGATGGAACAAAAATGAAAGGGAGGATATTTGTGTAATAAAGTTACATTTATCATCTATAGTGTAAGATTTTAAATATGAAAAAAACTCATAACATCAGATATATCCAGATGGCACAGAGCTAAAAAGGACAGGGTTGCAGATGAGAAGTAAAACAATTAATTAGAAATAAAATACAAGAGAGATTATAACAAGATATAATGAAAGCTAGTATGGAGATAAGTAAAAATTTATGATTCTTTAATAAAACTTGAGTCTATTAGGAAAGAAAGAGAAGGATCAGCAGAATCTTTACCTTGGCCCAGATGACTTTTAGTTTCTTTAGTTAATTCCTTTGTCTATATTTTAATTTCGATCAAAATGGCAGTACTTTTTTTTCCATAATAACATTTGTCAAGCTGCATTTACTGACGGCACCACCTCCCTAAAGGGGGAATCTCGAAGAGAAAGTGTGATCTTTTTTTTTTCCTTTGATCATCTGGGTCCTTTGCATATTGAAATATCTCTCTTTCATTTTATGAATATTCTAATGAAGACGATATTGACAATAACTCTGATTAAAAGAACGAAAAAACAACAGCATCAATAACTGTTAAAAGAATGTTCAATCTTTATCTTAAGCGAATAGAATCCCAGATAAGAATTTCCCCGTAAAAGACGGAGTTTTGAATTGAGGTCCAAATCACAGCCATTGTTTGTCCCCGCAAAAAGAACTTAGACGAATGGGTTTCTAATCAACCCAAAACGAAAAAGGCTTCGTCATTAAATTTTCTATTGACTATTGGGGCTTAATGAATAGGGTATTGAAAACAGCTCTTCATCCATCAAAGCAGGTCGGTGAAAAAAAGAAGGCTTCTGGCGACGAGGAACTATGGGATATATTCGGCAAGATTGGGAAGCCTCGGCTGGTAATCGGTTCTTTGTTATCAAGAACCAATGGAAATATTAGTTTCATTTTATTTTGATTTTTGCTGTGTGTGGTAGTTAATTGTTTTTGTTTTACTTAAATTATTATTATCATTATTCAGGAGATGAACCTATTCATATGGAACAAGCCCAGAAGGGCCATTGACTTGAAATACAAGCTTCCAAAGATTATGGTGTTCATTAGAAAGAAGTAACAGATGGGAATGGGAAATACAGAAAGAAGAGCGAAGACATGAATGAATTGAAAAAGTTGAGGTGAAATAGTAAACTCTGTCCTTCTCATGGCCGAAAATACGGGTATTTACAGTATGCCATTTGATAAAATCTGAAGAAAGTAACCCGTAATTTTCTTTTTAGGAACATATGTAAATGTCCGCTCTTAAATGCATAATTCTTTTGATTTTGTTTTACATGGGCCAAAATAAAAGAAAGAATTCCTGAAATCCATGAAAACTGTTCAGGAGTTCTCAGCAATAAAACTGGTTTTGCAAATTTTTGCAGAAAATAGACGATGGTCACAGAAAAAAAACGAGAAAGGATCAAATATATTGCAGTACTGGAAAAGCAAAGATATAAAGCTTTTCAGAAATGGAAATAAATTCGTCGCTTCAGTGCAGATGCACCTACTTCATGCTAAATAGAAAGAGTGAATTAGTGAAGGGAAGTGTGAAAATGGCTGTCACTGAACCAAATTAGAAGCTGGAATCATACAAACATCAAACCAACAGCAATTATATCACAACGTCACTTCCCGGCAGATTGTAATTAAATCCCCATCACGGATATAATTTTTGTTAGTCTGCTACTCGTGAACATTTCTATGGATTTATTAAAACAAAATTGACCGAAATACACTTTTTGTAGTCTCTGTTTTCTTTTTGCTCCATCGTCTGACCAACTTCCGTTATTAAATGCCCGGAATTGCAGAAATTAAAAAATAAAGAATTCTCAGAATTCTCATTCGTTAACAATCAAAACGAAAAGAATAAATCACAAACGAAACGGAATAATGCATGATTTCATTCTCAGACACCATAGAGAGTCCTTCCCTTGGTTGCTATACTGTGTGCAACCGAGCTCTTCGCTTCCATTCTAAAACTAACGATTTCATTTAAGAACAAAACTGGAAATACTGATCGTCTTAACTGCAATAAACCACTAGCTGTTACTGTAAGAAGAAGAAGTTTTACAGAGTTAAATATTTTATGAATTCAAAATCAGGATATAAGTTAAATCTTATGTAATGATAATACCAACATGAAGACACTGGAATTGTATCTACAGTTGATCAACGTGCGTAATGAAATCATGAAGTTAGGTCGGCCTTATGCTAGCACAGGGCCTTGTCCAATGGCGGTTCGTAAGTGTGGTCAAGCATTAAAGGGAAAACGAGGCCAGCTATGGAACCTCAGGACTTGGATAACTTAATCATTACGTTCTTTGTTTTGATGCAATTAAGAGATTAAAAAGCAATTAATACAAAGTGTATGCTATTATTATTATTATTATTATTATTACATTTGTCATACACGTCAGTAAAGGAATAGAACCTATTTTCTGACTTCACGAGATTATATTTCCTTCAATTTCCTGAAACGCGCTGTCATCAGATATCAAAGAGAAACTTAAATAAACGTTCTAGAAATGGAAAATAGAATTAATCTGTATTCCCTTCCTCTTTTTAGACCCTTTTTAAATTTGTGAAATTATTTATACTAACAACCGGCCCCTACCCCCCCAACTAAAAATCCAGAATTCTCACCCGCGGTGTACACAGGTGCTTAATTAATGGTTCTTCTCTGAGTTCTAACTGCGGAACGTGAAATCCAAACGTAGCGCATTCCACACTGCTAAGTTTGGCAACAGCTGCTAAAAATCGACGTAAATAAAGTCATCGTAATTCCAAGGGTTATCTGCCGATGCGGGAATTATGCATTTCAGAGGAATGCGCGCGCAGTTTCTGTATGTCTTTAGGAAATTATATGACGAAATTATCATTTCCACCCTGTTTCGAAATCAGTTTTAATTTGACTTTTGTTGAAATGGGGAAAGTGCAAGAATAAATGAAACTGTTTGTGTATATAGCGAATAACAAGCCTTTGTGTTTGAATGATAAAACGTAATTTCTAAGCTATATTGCGTTATCACCAGAATTAATGGAAAAGAAACAAAATCTCTCAGGGACTCGCAAATACATCGAAGAACTGTAAATTTTCAACCGTTCGTTCACTAAAACAAAAAAAAAAAAAAGGAAAGGAAAACAGTTTTTATTTTGTATTTTCTCACCACAGTTTTACTGCTATATTGTTACATAAAACCTCTATAACTCTTCTATGAGCGATCCTTCAAACGTATCGTTTTTATGATGACTATAAATACATTTTTATAACGGCATGTTACTTTGTTACATCAATCTCGATGATTCTTGCATAAACATTCCATTAAACGTAAATTTGCGATTACTATAAATGCACTTATATAACTGCAAAGAAAGTGTGTTTTCAGTCCCTCTGAATCTGTGGAACTTCCACTCTGATGCAGTAATTATGTAAGCTGAGTGAACCTTATTCTCGAGACTACAGCTTCGCCAATTGTAATTTCCAGAAGTTCTTTTGAATATTTTGACGTCATACTATTTCTGAGACAACTTTAATAAGATGGATTTGACGATAACTAGCTTTTTCATTAAATAGTAAGACAAAACATTTCACTGAGAATATATATATATATATATATATATATATATATATATATATATATATATATATATATATATATATGTATATATATATATATATATATATATACATATATATATATATATATATATGTATATATATATATATATATATATGTGTGAGTGTATATATATCTGTAACCCCGTCCTTAGCAACTCTTACTTCAGAATCATCTAATTAACCCTTCGTCGTCGACGATGCTGTTCTTAATGCTTCGCCTGTAAATATAGTTTTGCCTTGAATTCCTTCCTTAATATAAGTCAAATTTATACATCAGTTCTTTTCATGGCTGATTTTACTAAGTTACTGACCTTAACATCCACTGCACAACCGTATCAGAATCACGAAAAATAGGTCATATCTTTACATACTTCATTAGAATTTTTGAAAATGACCTTGTGCTTTAAGTTATAATTAGACTACTAAGAATCATTCGCTCTTTCCCTTACTAAGAAAATAGAAATGGAATGGCGCAAATATTGCGCGAGAATTCATCCAATTCCACAAGGAATTAGATGAGCGGGCCGTTTCTTCCAGAAATTAATAATCTTCCTCAAAAGCTAATAATCCTTTCATCTGCTGCCCTGGAAATGAGATCTTATAATTGCCTGATGTAGAAAGCGCCCTGATATCTAATAATTCATTTCCACGGAAATTTCAAGCTATAAGAAATCATTTCCACCTTTCACATTAATTCTTTACTTATGACCTCATAAAGGGAGAGTTCCTTTGACTGTTACCAGTATGCTTGCACAACCTTGACGTTTAAAAATTGCGGTAATGTAAGAGAGGATCGAGACGGTAGGTCCCGTCCCAGGTACAGTATGTACCTTATCCGAAGCTTGGGCTAAGATCCCTGGCTGGACAATGTCAAGTCTAGCTGTCAAATATGTTTCCGAGAAATATTTCTTATTCATTTTAATTTTTCTTATACAGTATTTATTTCCTTCATGATTTCATTTTGATAATTTCAATATTCTGCCTTTCTGTTTACCTGTCTTTTTCTGTTTGTCTGTCTGTCTGTCTGTCTGTCTCTCTCTCTCTCTAAACATAAATATATATATATATATATATATATATATATATATATATATATATATATATATATATATATATATATATATATATATATATATATATATATATATATATATATATATGCATACATACATATATAAATCTTCAGTAATTATTTTTCCAATGACGATTAAAACACATTGATCCAAAATCAATTGGTCAACGGGATTATTGCCAAACCAATATGATCAAAGAATTATCAATGTTTATTTAATGAAAATTAGTCCACAAGTGAAATTTCCCTTCTTGGTTTCTGTTACCATAGCACATAATGAAACAAAGCATAAAAATGAAACGACCTTTCTATATTGCCAAGAGACATTTTTAACATCAAAAGATAACTTTGTCCAGAAACAAACAGTATTTAGGGCGTCCTATAGGTATATGTACATGCATGATCCGTTATTTTCAAAAACATTTAGTAAACGCTCTAAATTGCGCACCATGGAGCCGCGTAACTGTCACTCGATTTCCGAAAGAGGAAAGAAAAACTTTCCGTTAATGGATATTTTATACGATATTGCTTGGACTAAGGACAACTGTCTTGTTTGTTACTGGAGATTTGTTTCAGTGCTCAAAGATGTCAATGTTTTAAACAGTTTTGAAGATAACTGTTTCATTATTTGAAAAAATATGAAAGAGAAACACGAAGTGGAGCTGATTAGTCAAGTCGCAGCATGTAGTGAAATGCCAAAATGCAATTAAGATAGAAAAAGCTAGTATCACCAGTGATAAACCATGCCAAATTATTCAAGATGTAGTTAGTCAACTAGATCCATCTGTTGTGCCATATATTAGGGTCAAAAGAGACTATCAGCAAAATGATTAGAAGAATACGCAAGGAAGGACCCTAAAAACCAAGTGATTTACAAGATATGTTTATTCCAGACGAATATAGAAAAACACTCTCCGGTGAGACATTTCTAGTTAATGAATCAACATTGAGATGATAAAATATTGTTATTCACAACCCATTCAAATGTCAAAAACGTAAATTAAAAAAAAAAACTGAACGAACAAAGAATTTTAACTGGGCATTTTCCGAGAGAGAGAATTGTGAAATTTTAGATTTTTACGAGCGCTAGCTCATAACCTAAGGTTTTAAATTCTGACATGTAATAAATCAAATGTTAATCCTCTTTATTTTAGCGTTTAATTAATGTATTACAGTTTATACCACTAAAGTAAAGCAATTAGATTTTTTTTATCTGAATAAAAAGTAATGAAATGGCAGTTTTTATTTATGTAAGTATGTGTGTATTACAGTTTATATCACTAAAGTAAAACAATTAGATTTTTTCTGAATAAAAAGTAATGAAATGGCAGTTTTATTTGTTTTCAACCTTTTTCTGACATAAATAGTTGAAATGACCTTTTGACTAATAAGGTAGGCAATTCTATAGTGGGTACATCCATCCAAGCATGGTGATCTGTGCTTTTCATATCGCAATTGCGAATATCCAGGTCACTTGCAAGTGTTACAAAGGTCAAAATTTAATGGACAAATTGTCCCATTGGATCAGTTGGATTTAACCAATAATGCTGTTGGACCAATAATCCCATTGATGAATTGGACTTGGATAATCCTGTTGGACCAATTGATTTTGAACCAATCATCATTGGACGAATCGTCTTGACTGATATATATATATATATATATATATATATGATATATATATATATATATATAATATAGATATATATATATATATATATATATATATATATAGATATATGTATCTATATGATATGTATGTATACAAGCATACATAGATAATACTCATACTTATTTTTCCTGCACTACAACAACACACTGTCATTGATTTATAAAATTCTAATCACTTAATAATAAATCTGTCAAGAATTATCTGACGACGTAGGTCCAAAGTCTCTCATATATGATGTATGATATATGACAAGAAAAAACAAACATAAAAGAGAAAGCTAATGAGGCATTTTCCCCTCGTAAAGGAACTTGTCTAGATAAAGTGCATCCAGAGAACTCTGCTAAGCATGATCCGTAAATTCCAACTACCTATAAACCCTCTAAATTGCGCACTGAAGGCGTAACAGTCACTCATTCCGATTTACTGAAATTCCTGCTCCGGCTTCCACTAATTTCAAATTGCTTGGGCAGGACCTGTTGGTTTGTTTGTGCCTTGTTTCAATTATCAAGGAGTGCTCAATGTTTTAAGACCAGTTAAATAGAGGAGATGTTTTATGTTTTCCCATAAAAATATATGTTTGATTTAAAAAAACGAAGACAATAAAAACGTGATGGTTAGGCTATATTAACAAAGTTACAGTCACGAAGGAAAAGTGAAATAATTGAGATGCTAAATACTTTCGTCTTATTATTCAAGACATGGTCACAGCAACTAAAGACATGAGACAAGGGGTATATATATGGTGGGTGTAAGTCCTAAAATATATATGTGTGTGTGTGTGTGAATGTATGCATGCATGTATGTGTGTGCTTATGTGTTAGAGAGAGAGAAGAGAGAGAGAGAGAGAAGATGAGAGAGAGAGAAAAAGAAAGATAGAAGATAAACTTAATTACAATTATTCAAGTGAAAATTCTTCCAGTTTGCATTTGAATGAATCTGAACGAAAAATCTATGTTAGTAATAATGCTCTCTCTCTTATTCTTGAACTTATCTCTCTCTTCTTCTCTCTTAATAACAATGAGGAATGTAATAAGGTAAGTTTCTGTAACAAAATCGAGGTTATCATTTACCCAACATTTAACGAGTCAAGTTGACTTTGAAGCAATTGCAAGCGATGTGTTGCAATATCTTTGATTACGAGATACCTCAAACAAGGCAAAATATAAATTACTAATCTTTGTTTGTAGCAAAAACAAATGGGGTTTCTTTGACGATATATAAATAAAAGATATTGAGTAAAGAAGGAGAGAACAGAGAGAGAACCAGAGAGAGAGAGAGAGAGAAAGAGAGAAGATAAGAGAGAAGACCACTTCCAAAACGAGAGTTCAAACCATTTAACGCCTGAAATTATTTTTTCTAATTCAATTCTCAGGCATTGACAATCCATCTTGAGCAAAAAAATTATATTTATATCATTGTATATATATATATATATATATATATATATTATATATATATATATATATATATATATATATATATATATATATATATATATGTGTAATGTGTGTGTGTGTGTGTGTGTGTGTATACATATATGTGTGTGTGTGTAATATATAGTAAACATATAGAAATGTCTGTGTGTATGTGTCCATGGCGTTTTGTTTGCTAATTCTAAAATCCAGAGTTTATAAAAGATTAGTACAATATTAATAAAAGAAGTTTGTATGAGTCGACGGGTGGTAGGAGTTAAAAAAAAGCAACCTAGCGGACACCAGTAGAAAGTAAAAGACAGAAATTATAAGGGAAATAATACAACCAAAGCAAACGGGAATAAATAAAAAACATATAAAAGACATAGTTATTTGTATTTTATATATAGATGAATCAGTCTTCACCCTGTTTATGTCATTATATATTATTATTATTATTATTATTATTATTATTATTATTATTATTATTATTATTATTATTATTATTATTCAGAAGATGAACCCATATTCATATAAAAATGTCACAAGGGTCATTGGTTTGAAATTCAAGCTTCCAAAGAATAAGGTGTTCATTAGAAAGAAGTAACAGAAGGTAATATAAATACAGTAAGAAGAGATCACTTATCAAAAATAATAAAAATAAATAAACAAATTAATAAATCAATAGGACACAATGTAAGTAAATAATTAAAATACAACGGAACTGTATTAGGTAGTAATGCAATGCAACTTCGCTTGAACTCCTGAAGTTCTAATGTTAAAATACAGAAGAATAATTAATACCACTAACGAAAATAAAGAGATAAGAACGTGCAAATCACGTACAATTTTATATCAAAGCATTAAATAGAGAAATGGGACTTCTTGACGTTAAAAAAAACTGTCAGTAAACTCGTTAACAAAATAAGAAAATCGTCAGTTGTCAAAGGAAATGGAGTCCAAGATAATCCAGGATTATTCCTTCCATTAATCTCTTCTATGATAACAATATGAAACTAGAACCAACTACTTAACATAAGAACGGAATTTTCAAAAGATATCGGTATGCAAATGTTTAGACAGAGAAAATCCAAAAACATGAGGCAAATTTTGAATTCCATCCAGATGGTTAATTGCGTCATCAGTTGAATAAACTGTGATTTTACACACACACACACACACACATATATATATATATATATATATATATATATATATATATATATATATATATATATATATATATATATATATATATATGTATGTGTGTGTATGTGTGTGTGTCTATGTGTGTATGTGTGTATATATATATATATATGTGTGTGTGTTCTCTACTCCCACTTGCTTTTATCTGTCTTTCATATATAAATGTCTTTCCCTATAGGCTTATTGTTTATACTTCTCTAGGTTATTTCATATATACTATATTAACTATATCTAATTATATTCCAACAACTGAGGGAATATTTTTTGTATCTTCTGTTATCAACATAAAATATCCTTCTTACCCTATATTCATTTTAGTCTTCTCAAATTATTTACCTTCTCCTTCCCATCTTTCATTTAGTCATTGTTTTCATCTAGTATAGACCCTACTGAACTTTGCTGTCTTGACCTCTTATAATTTTCATTGATATATTGTTCCTAACATGAATTATATAATTATATCATTTTTTATATACATATATATATATGCATATATATATATGTATATAATATAATATATATATATATAAACCAGTATATAGCGGTATGAACCAGTATACCATTTATACACAACGCTGTTTTTCTTTTCCATTTGCTCTTATCTGTCTGCTGGGCAAGTGTCTTTCCTCTTCAGGCTTATTGTTTATAACTCTAGGTTATTTCTTTACCTTAACCCTCTAATTATGGAGCCACAACGATGCGGTTGTTTGATATCTACCATTCATCAACATAAAAACATCCTTTTCCATCCTGTTTCCATTCCATCTTCTCAGGGCATTTTCCTTCCCATCTCTTCCCATTGTTTTCATCTTATCTCGCTACTCATCTTAACCACATCACCACTTTCTTCCCTAAATTTTTCCTCATCTTTGTCTGTCCTTTGAAGACATTTCTAAACTCTTCTCAACTCATTCTTTTAGTTTCTCATGATAACATTAATTTTATTTAACTCATGGTCATATTATTTCTTCTTTATGTGAAATAGTAATTTGCTTAATTGACTTCACTCGAACACTGATGATTTTAGATTTTTTTTTTTTTTGCTATTTTTCAGCCATACTCGTTAATTTTCCTGCTCTTCAGTACAAGGAAATATATTATTAAATTACATTAATAAATTATTCTCTTCGATTTCGTTTGGAAATATGATGTAATTTTTTAAATGAAAACACCAATTGAAAAAATTACGCATCATTTTTGGCTCTGATGTGTAAAAGGCCTGCAGGTCATTGCATAATATACATTACGAGTAATTTGTTTAATTATCTAGAATTAAATCTCTCTCTCTCTCTCTCTCTCTCTCTCTCTCTCTCTCTCTCTCTCTCTCTCTCTCTCTCTCCTTACGTCTTTCTGACGGAATTTTTGTGCTTTAGTGACAAAACTCAGTCTTCTGAGAAATGTTTATTGAAAGGCATCGGATTTTCTTCTTGCGTTTGCAGGTAAAAGGAATTTTAAATCTGATTTATTTCCTCAAAAGCCCCAGAGATCTTTTGATGACAAATCCGAGTCCTTTCAGAGACGAAGAGAAAAGAGAATTATTGGTCAAAAGTTTTTGTCTCTTTTGTAGAAAACGTGTCCAGTGTTTTCTGAAGTTGCGGATTTCTTTTGATCGTCTCTCTCTCTCTCTCTCTCTCTCTCTCTCACACTCACAAATATTTACACACATATTTACACACACACACACACACACACACACACATATATATATATATATATATATATATATTTATATATATATATATATATATATATATATATATATATATATATATATATATATATATATATATATATATATATATATATAGTTTTTTGCGCACATGTAGGCATGAACGTGCGCAAGTGCGTAAGCTAGGAAGAGGTGAATCGGCATTCTACTGGGAAATGTATTTCAAGGGAAAGTGTCAAACTTTTCCCTCAGTTTCTTTAGGTCAGAAACGATTTCACTGGTTCATCGTTTTCCATTTTTTGTTTCATCATCCTCCGCTTATTTTTCAGTTTATTTCAGAAGTCTTTTCTTTGCACATTGTTTTTACCTTCTAAAATTGTATATAATTCCTTTTTAATATCTTTATGGGGTGCTATACCATTAGTTCTTTTAAAAGGTTTATCTTTCATTCCCTCAGTGTCTAGTTTCCTATTTTTTCATCCCCGGTTTTTTTTTTTTTTTTTTTTTAGATCTTTTTTTTGAGTTCTGTTCCTGCTTAGCTGCTAAATTATTTGGACATAAATGCTAAATTACTGGACGTAGTTGTAATTCTCTTATTTATTTCTTTGGATGCTTCAGATCATTGAAGTCGAGAGAGAAAGAGAGAGAGAGCAAATAGTACATCAAAAGACTGAGAATGGTTATGTCTAGTTATACTTTAACAACTCACACTGTAAACACATAGTATTAGCTTTCTGTTGAGAGAGAGAGAGAGAGAGAGAGAGAGAGAGAGAGAGAGAGAGAGAGAGAGAGAGAGGAGTTGTTGAAGGGATGGAGAGGAAGAGCGAAAGAAATGAATAACGCATATAACCCATACATAAAGAAAAAAGAAGTAAAACTCTGGGCATTATGAATCTGCGGGGAATATTTTATTCAAAGGAGATCGTATAAATAGCAGCTATTTTTTTTCCGAATTGTGTTTTTCATCGAAGCTCTTTGTAGGAAAACATCTGCCTGTTCCCGAAACGGTTCCCAAATCTATCAAAGGAATACAGACGCCATTCCATGTCACACACTCTTTGGGATTCAGAAAAAATATACGTATGTATATAAAATATTCCAGATTTTTTAGATTTTTTATTGGCTCTGATGATTGGGAAGTTTTCTATTTTATATATGATTCTGAATGGGACTGATATATATATATATATATATATATATATATATACTATATATATATTTATATATATATATATATATATATATATATATATATATATATATATATATATATATATATATATATATATATATATATATATTACTGCGTCGTCCCCAGTTTTGTGAGTTTAAAAACTTCATACCTCATATTAGAGGAGTGACACTCGAGTTTACTTTATTAGAAACAAAACCATTAAATTCCAAACTGAATTTAAAACATTAAGGTTAAAATAAAAAAAGAAATAGTAAAAATTATTCAAAAGAACCAATAAAGAATATTACGGCAAGAGAGAATAAAACTGAGCCCTAGGGAAGATTTAAAAAAAATATCCCCAGAATCCATGATTTCTGGGTGAGGTTCTGGTGGCCCAGTGACCCAGAATGTGAGTCACCTTCTTCCGGGTAAGGACCCAGGGTTTTACACTTAAACAAGACTTTATTGAAGAAAAGAATGAAAGAACTGTCATGCTCACGTGGCGATTTTCGGGTGAGGCCGAACACTTTTAAATGCGCCTCGTTATTGACCGATGAATATGAGAGCAAATCTACCCAAGTGATGAACACACGCGCGTGTACGTACACACACACACATAATAAGTTCGGTTCAAACCGCTCATTCGTGTTAACTTCCCTTGAGTACTCTGATTAATAAGACAACGATTAATTAGGATAATAACGGATAAGAGACAGAGAGAGAGAGAGAGAGAGAGAGAGAGAGAGAGAGAGAGAGAGAGAAGGAAGGAGGGAGGAGAAACAGGCTATCATGAAACAACGTTCTTATAAATTGGATCACGGACTGGATGAAAGAATAATCAAATATGACGTGTTTATACTTTTTTTCAAAAAACAACACATATTGACGTAAGAATATTACGACGTATTACTCAGCATCCACGAAAACCAAAATAGCAGTGCCAAAAATGATTCCATGTGCAATACTGAGCTGATCTATAATTCAGCAAAAAAAAAAAATAATAAAAAAAAGGATCAGCAATCACAGTTAACAAAAAGGCAACATTTTCTTCCAGAAACGAAAAACTAAATCAAAAGAGGCCATTTGATCTTACAACCTCGACGCTAGAGCAAAAGTTTCCAGAGTCTTTGTTTTACTCACAATGGAGTCTGGATGATGGAGGCTTTCCACCGGAAAGGAAAAAGGGAAAGAGAAGGAACAGAAGAGCCCAACCGGAGGGCAAGAGTTGCCGGGTTCAGTGGAAAAGAAGAAAAATAGCTCTTCGTGGAATGGGGTCGAGAATGACGAGGGCTTCTTAGCCTTCAGGGAACCTAATTTTCTATCTGATGGCGACGCTCAAGGATAAGATCCGGGAGTTTGGAATCTGGCATCCGGGAGATTGTGCTAAAAATGTTTATTGACAAAAAACAAAAACAAAGGTTTTTCTTTCCCCTGTAACTCTCTGAAATCTCCCCAGACTGTTGAACGAGCCTTTGGCACATCCTCCGCCAATTTCAGATTAACCTGGTGATTTCCTTCGTTTAACAAAAACAAAATAATCTATTTATGTGAAATATTATCCTTAGGAGTCCGCGAATAACTCAAGATTTGTTATTGACTTTTTGGAGAAATCTAGAGAGAAGGGAAATAAATTAAGAATGTTGTAGTCTCGTAGCTGAAGAAAATTACTTTAGGAATGAGAGGAATTCCGTCAATTTATTTAACTGTTTAAAGGCGAAGTTTAACATACAATTATCCTGTTAACTACAGGTCAAAAACATGGATGATTGGAGACATTTTGATAAGCAATTTTGACTTATGCTAGAGAGAGGGTTGTCTAGAATTCTTATTATTTATAACCCAGTAATAATAATAATAATAATAATAATAATAATAATAATAATAATAATAATAATAATAATAATAATAATAATAATAATAATAAAAGCAATGAGGTGTATCATATAATTCAGCTTTTTTATTGAATTTTCCTCGATATTTCGCCATAATTTTCCTCCTGAGAATTATTTCATTTTTATCGTGACTTTCTACTCTACAAACAAATCAGTCTTTAAGTAAACACTGGAAGACGCCTGCTGTTATTTATGGGCGATGCTTTTGAAGAATACAAAATGAAGGAGGATTATAATTCTGATTTAGACATATCAAAAGGTATTCCTTATGAAACGCAAGTTTCTTTTATGTAGAGAACATGTCAAATCTTATAACAGTAAAGTGAAACATATCAAGATTATTGAAAGTTTTTGTATGGAATATGTCAATTCTTATAACAATAAAGCGAAACACATGAAGATTATCGAAAAGAAAGCAGACCTGAGCAGGTAAAGCAATTTAACAAAAAGGAATCAAGATTTTGCGGTAAACTGCTGGAATATCCTTTTTATACTTGACTCCATTTGCGAGTAAATGCTGCCTGGTGAGGATCTCGTGACGGAAGTTGTGGCAAAGATAAAGAAAGGAAATGGGGAAAGTAAAAAATGAAGATAGACTTAAAGAATGATTTTAAAGTTAGACTTTAGAAAAACGTAAAGTGCACTTTTGTGACTACACTTATAACAGAAGTAGTAACATCAAAATTGCAAAAATAGTAATGATATAGTCATGATCATAATAACACCAATAGCAACATAATCAACGAAGATAATAATTAACGATAATTTTGTCCGTGATTTAGAATTGTGACAAAAAGCTCAGGTATTCATCATTTCATAAAATAAAGAATTACGGTTAAGAGCAATATACGAATTCTGAAATGACATTCAAACTTCAAAATATGGATAACTGAATCATGAAAAAAAGATAAACTGACGACTTGTTAAATATGCAGTAATGAGCGACTTGATAAGTAAATATTGCAAAGCAATATTTCACTGACCACTGGAGGATTAAAGCACATGAAATGTTGATCTCAGAGTAAAGGAAGAACACCTTTACATCCGTAATTAAACAGAGCCTAATGAATTAGTACCCAAATATCAATGAGTACTGAAGAGAATAAGACAAAGCACGAGAACTCTTAAACAGCAATTTTAGAGTAAAAATCCGGTACAACTAACCACAAGCTCCATCTATCGGGAACAGTGAGAAGGATTTATCACTGAATACAGCCCAAGACCATTCACCACAGACGATCCTCCCTCTTATCCTCCTGCATTTAGGAGAATGGCATCGGAATCAATCTGCAACTGTTGGAATGTCGTATTGCTTCTCAGTTGGATGTATTGCTTCTCAGGCATCAAAGGGATTCCTACCGATTTCTGAGCAATACAAAGGAATAATGAGGATGTCGAGCGGTATCAAATGTCTCGGATCGTATCGGACGTGAATGATATGTGAATAATACCAGCATGTGGAAATTGAACGTTGGCTTTTTCCAAGAGATTATTCGTCTTTTCATCTGCTTACTTTACGTAAAGGTTTATGTACTGTATCCTTTCTATTCACGAAAAATTTTTCGGTGCATCACTAGAATGATCACATCCACAGTCAAAATTGTGCATGGCTGCTTATTTTTATTTTTTTGTTTATTTTTTTTTTATATGTGTATAGCGTACCCACCACAGAAAATAAGGATATATTGAATATTATATGTATATATACCTATATATATATAAACATATATATATATATATATATATATATATATATATATATATATATATATATATATATATATATATATATATATATATATATATATATACATATATATATATATAGGGTAAGGTCATGTTTATTAAAACTAACCGGAGTAGTGAGAAAAACAAAACTATTAGGATAATGCAAGAATAGTCTTTAATAAGAGGATCGGATACTGTAAAAAAAAAAAAAAAATATCATGATAGGCCTACTTTTCATCTGATTCCTAAAAGGCTTTGAGGAATTGTAGAATCCTTTTATTGTATTGTACTCTCTCTCTCTCTCTCTCTCTCTCTCTCTCTCTCTCTCTCTCTCTCTCTGAGAAAAAGTCTAGACGCTGCAGAAAGCAACCAGGCAACTCCAAGCGCTCAATGGCTCACGGGAATATAACTTTTCTCATCATAATCAAATTTCTTCGAAAATTTCCGTCGAAGTTTTCGAAGCACTTTGGACGTTGTTCATGAGCATGAAACGATGGAGGAAGAACGGTTAGTAACCTCTATATTACATTTCTTTCAAGAGAAAATTGAAGCAAATGCATAGGAAAAAATATAAAAAAAATATGATAATAGCTTAAATTTCTAGCTAAGACGCGCAAAGCCGTGTTTCCCCTTTGCGTTTCTTACATGCAATAAACAATAAATATTCCCCTTCGTAATCGTTAACCACCTTAACGATACGTTTATTTTCACTGGTAATATCCAAAGTTCTCACATCAATTTTCTAGATGTGATTCTGTTTGTCTGAATTACCTTCGCGAGCCAAAATAACTGTAAACAGCAACCAATAATTATAATTTTTACTTTTGTCTTTAAGTTTTTAGACTTTCCGTTTTTTTTGGTCCTGTTGTCAAACATAATCAGGAAATATTCATGATGAATCCATCTGACAACTATCATGGATTCACCAATTAAAATGTTAAAATATTGTCAATGATCTTAAATACACTAGAGGTACTGATTAAAGGTAGAATATTAACGCTGAGAGAAGGAAGGGTGCAGAATTAATAAGCTGTAAATTATGGAATTATTTCACCTAGGGATTTCTATAATAATGTGGCACCTTTGAACAAAAACAAATTCAAATTTATGCAGATGTACTCTCAAAACATTAGCCGAAATTAGAACAAATAAATAATCAGAAAGAATGGGGTTGCACAAAAATTCTCTATCTATCTTTCTATAACTAACTCTCTCTCTCTCTCTCTCTCTCTCTCTCTCTCTCTATCTCTATATATATATATATATATATATATATATATATATATATATATATATATATATATATATATATATATATATATATATATATATATATATATATATATAATAGATAGATAGATAGATAGATAGATAGATATATATTTATTATTATTATTATTATTATTATTATTATTATTATTATTATTATTATTATTATTACTTCAGCTAATGACGTATCCACGTATTCCTGTTTGTTATCATTGTCGAGAAGGAAATCTTTTCATTCTTCCGAAAATCAAAGTACGTCCTGACTAAAAACATACAAACTTCGGCGCAATCGATTTTTCTGTACATATATAACTAAAGCTACCGAAAATACTTCTATCTTTCAATGGTCTCGTTATAATGCTGTATGTGCAACGGCCCACGAAACTTTAACCAAGGCCCGGTGTGGCCTGTCCTATATCGTTGCCAGACATTTGATTATGGCTAACTTTAACCTTAAATAGAATAAAAACTACTGAGGCTAGAGGTCTGCAATTTGATGTTTGATGACTGGAGGGTGGATGATCAACATACCAATTTGCATCCCTCTAGCCTCAGTAGTTTTTAAGATCTGAGGACGGACACAAAAAGTGCGGACGGACAAAACACAATAGTTTTCTTTTACAGCCAACTAAAAAAAGTCAAGGTAAAACGCTATTGAACGACCA
The DNA here is from genome assembly GCF_040412425.1 of Macrobrachium rosenbergii. Classification (NCBI taxonomy): domain Eukaryota; kingdom Metazoa; phylum Arthropoda; class Malacostraca; order Decapoda; family Palaemonidae; genus Macrobrachium; species Macrobrachium rosenbergii. The sequence continues at coordinate 45,824,262 of NC_089795.1, forward strand.
ATGGACCATTACCGTGTCATAAACCGCCATTCGACAAAAAAAAAAAAGAAAGAATTTGGAGATTTCTGCAGCATCGAGCGCTACTTGCTATGCATAAGTGCTGCATCTCCTCCGGGAATCGCTGACTTTGCTGAATCTAATCGTGGGACGGACCTTTTCTCCTTTCAACTTTTCATGTTTAGAAAATACGATTTTATTTCATAGTTAGGCAGTTTATGGAAGGATCAACGTATTTAATTTATATCATGAATCTTTTAAACACTTGAGATTGTGTTGATATATCATTGAGCACAGTGAAAATTATACATTTGTAATTGTTTTTATTATTCAGAAGATGAACCCTATACACATGGCACAAACCCACAGAAGTCATTGACTTGATATTCAAGCTTCCAAAAGAAAATGGTGTTCATTCGATTTGATAACCTTTCCTAAAACAATTAACCTTGCTATTTCAATCATTTACTTACATTTTTTTTATTTGTTTAATTTGTCAATTCATTTTTCTTTCCTCATAACTGGTCTCTTCTTTCTGTATTTCTTATACCTTCTGTTACCTCTTTCAAGTGAACACCATATTCTTCGGAAGCCTGAATTTCAAGTCAATGGCCCCTGTAGGCTTGTTCCATATGAATGGGGATCATCTTCTGAATAATAATGATAATCATAATTGCCTAATTTCGAATAATGACCTCATTTATATGAAAATGATCAGAATAATTGATTGGATGAGGTATGAGTTAATCCCTGATATCTACTGTTCCTTTGCTGCTTGTTAAAAACATACTTTATAATATCGTGGAATTTCTCTCTCTCTCTCTCTCTTTGTTTTGCATATATCTCCTAGGACAAAGTATGCATTCCAAAGAGGGAACTGATTGAAAATGTAATTACATTTACTGATTCATGTTAATCCCATATTTCCACAACCATCTCTCATATAATAAAAACACGTTGTATAATAGTATCAAATTTCTGTCTGTCTGTCTGTCTCTGTCTCTCTCTCTCTCTCTCTCTCTCTCTCTCTCTCTCTCTCTCTCTCTCTCTCTCTCATTTATTTTTCAGATATCTCTTAGATCCACAACGCATATCTTATCTTATAAAAACACACTGTGTAATATTTTCAAATCTCTCTCTCTCTCTCTCTCTCTCTCTCTCTCTCTCTCTCTCTCTCTCTCTCTCTCTCTCTCTCTCTCTCTTATTTTTATGTATAAGAAGAGAAAGCACATGAACCCACAAGACAAAGGGGACGTCATCGCGTCCTTTTCAGACGTCAAGAGATTCCTTTCCGCTGAGCCTTTGTTTGCAACAAGTGCAGGAGAAGGAAACCAGGAATGCACGAGAAGTTATCTGGCTGAAATTGCATTGTTCTCGGAAGGGACGCCAAGGGGAGGGGAAAGAACAGGGGAGGAGAAAGGAAGAAGGGAGGAATGAAGGAAGACGAAGGGAGGAAACGAGAAAAAGAGGAAGGGAGGAGATGAAGAAAGGAGGAAAGAACGAAAGGAGGGGTAGTGAAGGAGGACTGGAGGAAAGGAAAAGAGGAATGGGAATAAGGGAAGGGAGGAAATAAGGAAGGAAATGGGGAATAAGAAGGGAGGAAAAGAGGAATAAAGGAAGGGAGGAAAAGATGAAAGGAAGAAGGAAGTAAAGGAGGAATGGAGGAAAGGAAAGAATGGAGGGAGCGAGGTGAGGAGGAGAGGAGAAAGGGATGAAAGGAGGAAAGGAGTAAGGGAGGAAAGGAGGAATAGAGGAAGAGAAGAAAGGAGAAAAGGAGGAAGGAGGAATGGGAGAAAGGGAGGAAGGGGGAAGGAGGAAGGGAGGAAAGAAGGATAAGAGAAAATAAGGAAGGGAGGAAAGGAAGAAGGTGGAGAGGCGGAAAGGGGAAAGGAAGAAAGAGGAAAGGAAAAAGGAGGTAGGTAGGAAATGAGGAAGGTATTTGAGGGGAAAGGAGAAAAGGAGGAAGGGAGGAAAGGAGGAAAGAAGGAAAAGAGGAATGGAGGAAGGGAGGAAGGGAGGAATGGAGGAAAGGAGAAAAAGAAGGAAGGGAGGAAAGGAAAACGGAGGAAAGGATGAAAGTAGAAAGATAAGAATGGAGGAAGTGAGAGAAAGAAGGAAGGGAAGAGGAAAAGAGGAAGGAAAGAAAAGGAAGGAGGAGGAAAGGAGGAAAAGGAGAAAAGGAGGAATGGAAAAAGGGAGGAAGGAGGAAAGGAGGACAGGAGGAAAAAAGAGGAAAGAAGGAAAGGAGGAATAAAGAAAAAGTGGAAAGGAGGAAGGGAGGTAAAGAAAAAAGAAGAAAGAAGTAATTGGAAGAAAGGAGGATTGGAGAAGGGGAGGGAGGAAGGAAGGAGGAATAGAAGAAGTGAAAAGGGAAAAAGGGGAAAGGGAGGAAAGGAGGAAGTTAGAACGGAGGAAAGGAGAAAAGGAGGAAGGAGAAAAGGAGGAAAGGAGGAAAGGAGGAAAGGAGAAAAGGAAGAAAGGAAAGGAGGAATGGAAAAAGGGAAGGAAGGAGGAAGGAGGAAAGAGGACAGGAGAAAAGAGGAAAGAAGGGAAGGAGAAAAGATGGAAAGAAGGAAAGGGGGGATAATGAAAAAGAGTAAAGGAGGATGGGAGGAAAAAAAAGAAAAAAAGGAAAGAAAAAAAGGAGGAAAGGAGGATTGGAGAAAGGGAGGGAAGGAGGAAGGAAGAATGGAGGAAAGGAGAAAGGAGGGAAAAAAAGAAGGAAAGGAGGAAGGGAAGAAAGGGAGAAGGGAGGAAAGGAGAAAAGGAAGAAAGGAGAAAAAGGAGGAATGGAAAAAAGGAGAGAAGAAGGAAAGGAGGACAGGAGGAAAAGAGGAAACAAGGAAAGGAGGAATAAAGAAAAATTGGAAAGGAGGAAGGGAGGTAAAGAGAAAAGAAGAAAGAAAAAAAGGAAGAAATGAGGATTGGAGAAAGGGAGGGAAGGAGGAAGGAAGGAATAGTAGAAGTGAGGAGAGGGGAAAGGAGGAAAGGAGGCAGTTAAGAATGGAGGACAGGAGAAAAGGAGGAAAGGAGAAAAGAAGGAAAGGAGGAAGGAAGGGAAGGAGAAAAGGAAGAAAGGCAAAGGAGGGAATAGAAAAAGGAGAGAAGGAGGAAAGGAGAAATGGAAGAAATGGGAAAAGGAGGAAGGAGGAAAACAGAAAAAATTTACAGGAAGGGGGAAAGGAGAAAGGACCGTAGTTCGAGGGGATGTTCCCTATCGATATGACTAAAAGAGAGAAAAGAGAGAGAGAGAGAGAGAGAGAGAGAGAGAGAGAGAGAGAGAGAGAGAGAGAGTTAGAATAAGAGTGATAACGAAGGAAGAGAAACAACGATAAAATGAGAAATGATTTCTCGTTTAATGGTGGAAATTGACTACGCGAGAAAACTGCAAAATTTTAAGTGAAAATTTCAGTTCGATTTTGCTCTAGGAAATGTTTTAGTATTAGAAAACACAAGAAAAAAATAATTTAATTATTTTGTTGTTTAAGTTAGCGAATTTACCGTTTACTTTAAATTTTTAAAATCTATTTAGGCTTTTACTTGCCTTTTTTAGTTTTAAATAACTTAAAACGAATGGAAATTGCCATTGATTACCAATGAATAAGAGACGCCAGGGCGTTAAATGGCATCACTCAGCTGCAAATTCCGATTGAATAATTAATAACAATCGCATTATCAACTCTGCAAGGATTATGAAGTGTTTAGTATCATCACATGTAAGAGTTTTTATTAATTTGTTGATGCAATAATTTCACGTACCATTATGAACCAATACTGGTTATCAATGAGTGCGTTTTATATCCATCGTAGCGTTTTGTTGATATTTTTGGATTCTTTTAAAAGAATGATACAAACATGCATATATATATATATATATATATATATATATATATATATATATATATATATATATATATATATTTATATATATATATATATATATATATATATATATATATATCAGGTTGAAGAGGTAAAGGCATGCATGTCTCTTACAAGATCAAGTTTATTCTGCCAACGTTTCACATCACATGATGCATCTTCAAGGCTGGAAAATTACAGACAATAAATACAGAAAATGTCACTTATACAATGGGAAAAACTTTTTTAAACATTTAAAACATTTACAAATACAAAAAATTAAAACAAGTACTTGAAAGGAACACCTACCAAGGCAAGAGCTAAAAAGTGACTAAAAAGACAGGGAGAAAATAAACAAACAAAGAAACATGATCTTGTAAGAGACATGCATGCCTTTACCTCTTCAACCTGAGATGTTTGTCAGGTCTATTTCCCCTGCGATTCTTTTATATATATATATATATATATATATATATATATATATATATATATATATATATATATATATATATATATATATATATATATATATATATATTTATATTATAATATTTGTGGAATAGACAGGGCTTTGTTACATTTAGAGTAGCACTTATAGTTGGAGCATGGTAATTTATTGCTCTTTATGAGTATTCACTTGTATCATCAGAAGAAGGACGTTAAGAGAGATAAAAATCCCTCCTCCCCTCTTTTTTTTTTTTTTTTTTTTTTACGTTTAAGTCGCAAACAAAATTGGAACGTTTTCTCTAATGATTATGTTTTTCTCTTAATGCTCCAAGATTTTCAATATGCAATACGCAGTCTTTCTCAAATGGATAAGCCTCGAAAATAAGCTAAAATGCAAAAAGGCGTCAGTGGTGAATAAATCCGTTGTCTTTGAATTTAGGATTATCGATTGTTTATCACTATGATTGTTAAAGTTCCCGTGGATAAGAAGAACTGAGCTGATTGTTTAAGTTCCCAAAGAAAATATGAAGATAAGTTTACGTTTCAGTGAAATAATTTGTTGATACAAAGCTCCGTTTCTCAGACTCAAATTCCTTTTATTACGTTGATGAAGAAGCGTCTGAAGGTGGTAGACAGATCGTACTTTAAACTGAAATAACCTTTCTCTCTTACTGCGTGCACTGAGGTATTCAAACTTCTATTCTGCATGATTTGATAAAATTCGAGCGTCATGCAAAACAGGACTAATTACGTTTCCTTTATGAAGTCTGAATGTTTCCTTTATTTTTATGAGTTTAGAAAAAATCCCATCCGATATAGGCGTCAAGAATGCTAACCGATTTGATATGTCACTGAAACATCTTTTGAATATTCTGGGCAATCCATACCTACAAGAATGGCTCAAATTAAACCCTTCCAATTCGCCACATTGAAAGGAACATTAGTATTCAAGGGGAAAAGTTATGCTTCATTATGTTCCCGACATAATTCCCCTCTAGCATAAATTATCCAGATGTTTACAGGCAGAAGAGAGCATAGTTAAATTATGATTATTCATTTCATATGGAACCCTTGCTTAGGAATTAGTGGCCATTTTGGCATTGCTTCATAGATCGCTAACAGCCTTAAACATCTGCACTGCATTACGGTTATACTGGTGTGGCCACACTACATTAAAACATGCCATAAACACGTCGACAACTTATTGCATACGTATTACAAAAAGGCTGGATAATCGCGTGATCCAGTGGTTAGAATTGCCTACAAGTCGTCGACATATATTCAACCTGCTTGTGACGTATGTGCGATAAGTCATCCAATTCTCATTATTTCAAAGCTACTGTAACAAGCATCCCAGGTTGCCAGTTGGAATGCATTTTAGTACAAGGTCATTGATTCTGATGATTTATATATATATATATATATATATATATATATATATATATATATATATATATATATATATATATATATATATATATATATATTAATCAAATCGTCTTTACAATAATATATGAAATAATCAAATGACATGAAATATGACGATCCTTATCTTACCTTTCGACTTAATCAAAAACGGCCCTCATACACCTATGATGTCCAAATCACTCCAACTGCTCTGTTCAGCATTGATTTGCTTTACTCCTTTTGCAGATTTGCAAATAACCGTTATGCTGTATTTAACCTAAATCGAATGCCTTGAACTGGTAACGTATTTAGTGAATGCTGATATATTATTGAAAATCAAGCTTCGATGAAGAATAAAAAAAAAAAAAATTTGCACCGGCTAAACATGATCAAGAATTAAAAACAAAACTTTCCACTTGCAAAATATCATTCCCCATACACCGCACGATTTATTATTTTATCTTTTGGAAAAAATATAAATATACCGCTTACTGAATGTTTTTGTAATATTCTGCGGAAAAGTTATTTTTCATAACAACGTTCAAATCGTTAAATATTAATACCCAACGATAAAAATTAATAATTTCACTGTGAGACAACATTTCCTAAGACCGAACAAAAAAAAAAAAATCCAATTCAAAATCTAGGTAAACAGGTTAACAACATGTTTGTTTACATGAAAACTTTCCACGGCCACTGAACTCGAGGCAAAACGATTTATTTTGGACAAATTCGAATTAACGTCTTAATATCTCGAACGCCAATGAATTCATTACTGCCAATGGATGCAGTATACGTGGCTGGAAATGAAGTGAATCGATCTGTAGATTTCCCTTGTCTTCTTTATTGTCATATAATTACTGTAACTGCCTGTTGCCAACTATATTTTGAAAGCGACTGAAAATGTTAAGCTGTTAGAATTACTAATCAATTCAAGTTAACATCTATTTTCGTGTTCGTAATAAATGAGTATTCCTGGTGAACAGCCTCAGCTCTGAAACGCTCCGCTTCCATTGGTTCATTCATCGGGAAATATGAATAATTGTAAAAACTGAATAACTGTAATTGCTTTTCCGGTTATATATTGAATGATGGTACAGACCGTGAAATGAAATCAAGGATATAGAGAACAAGATTAGAAACATATGTATCCGAACAGATTTATTTCCATATCCACGCCAAAACATTAAATATATATATATATATATATATATATATATATATATATATATATATATATATATATATATATATATATATATATATATATATATATATATATATATATATATATATATATATATATATATATATATATATATATATATATATATATATATACTGTGATATGTGTGTATATAGATACATAAATATTTATGCATATATAGATATACTGTATATATATGTATGTATATATAAACGAAATATAAAATTTCTTCAACTGCTCCACTGGAGTGCTGTCGAAACGCCTTTCGACACTAGTCCTTTACTTAGCAGTCTGCTAAAGTAAAGGACTAAATCGTTATATATTCATCGCACTTCCATATTTTAGTGATTCAGTTATGATTTTATCTTATATTATATATTCATCATTCCATATTTTCTTGATTCAGTTATAAATGTATGTATGTGTGTATATATATATATATATATATATATATATATATATATATATATATATATATATATATATATATATGTATATATATATATATGGTTCCTATATATACACACGTCCTGTGTATATTATATGAATATATATGTACATATATATGTATTTGTATATATATATATATATATATATATATATATATATATATATATATATATGATATATATATATATATATATATATATATATATATATATATATATATATATATATATATATATATATATATATATATATATATATATATATTTATATATATATATATATATATATTATTTATTTTATATATATATAATAATTTATATATATATATATATATATATATATATATATATATATATATATATATATATATATATATATATATATATATACATACTAAAACAATCTATTTCTGCATCCACGCCAAAATATAACGAACCTTTCCTGTGCAAATTTCATTGAAATCCCTGAACAGATTACTGTCACGTCTTTTGGACGGACGAACGGAAAAGTGTCAATAGGCGGAACTGATAAACAATGAACTGTGACACTGAAATTCAGTTGACTCACCCAGAAACTCAGAACAATTCCCTTTAACCTTTGTGAAAATAAACAAGGCTAATGATGTCAGGCGCTCAGTCAAATGAACACGAATTAACCGAGAGCTGAAAAAGATAGACTGTTTATTATCTATCATGAACGTCTTGTTTATGCAATGTTGTTATCACAAATATTCTTTAGTAAAGTCCAAATTCCCAGGTATAATAATCACTTGGATAATTGTCACATTTCTTTTCATGTCGGCTTTTCAATTGTTTCAGGTCCTGGATAACAATAGTATTTATTTTGGAATGCATCAAGATAAAAGAGAGAGAGAGAGAGAGAGAGAGAGAGAGAGAGAGAGAGAGAGAGAGAGAGAGAGAGAGAGGGGGTAAAATGACATTTCATTAATTTTTTTCTTTTTTCCTCTTTTTTTCATCACACTTTTCTCCCCACTCACTTTCTCTTTTAGTCGGACCTTCCTCCATTTTAACACCATAATTTTCTTCTCAGTTCCATTTTATTCCACATCTCTCTCTCTCTCTCTCTCTCTCTCTCTCTCTCTCTCTCTCTCTCTCTCTCTCTCTCTCTCTCTCTGTCTTTTTACGTGCACATAAACAGAAGTACTGAGAACCAGAAATAGAATTAGATTATTGTTTTACGTAAAAATGGAATCCCAAATGGAAGCATCTCACACAAAGAAGTCTTTGTGATGGAAATGATTTCTTTCAATAACTAATGTATTTCCTGTTCAGTATTTTCGTATTCTCGAGTGTTTACTATTATTTTTGGATGGCTTTATATTAATCATTCCTTATGATCCCTGGTAACTTAAGGAGAGATCAAAAGCGTAATCTTTTGGTCATTCACGGTGCATTCATTTTGATTACTGATTTTTGTTCAGTACGCAAAAATAATTCCTTTATCCTTCCATCAGTTCTATGACAATTTTCCAGGTTTGGAAAGCTCTTACTTTAGCAAAAGATACGATGAATATTTCATTATAGGAAACTTCTTTTACATTAAATTTTTACCATGCAATTTTTACTCTTTCTCTTTCATTCTTTTTGTTTGTATTATGTGTTGGAAAGTAAATGTGCCTTTCGAAATTATCCCCCTTTCATCTTTTTTCTTTGACTCTTATAGTCTTCCACACCTCAAGAGACGAGGCTGCATTTTCCGCCAATCATTTTA
>NC_089795.1:45838361-45845861 GCF_040412425.1 Macrobrachium rosenbergii
CTTTCCTTTTTATCTAATTCTTGCGTAAACTTTATTGTGCTCTTGTTTCATTAAGAAAATAAATAGATACCGGATGCGGGTTCGAATCCTGCTACGGACGTGAGAGTGTCTTCATTTGGATCTTAGGCTTTACGGTGACAAGCATGTCCAAAAAGTGTGAAGAAATGGAGAAGTTAGGAGGGCACTATGCTTTTTATAATTATTATAAATATTCATATATATATATATATATATATACATATATATATATATATATATATATATATATATATATATATATATATATATATATATATATATATATATATATATATATATATATATATATATATATATATATATATATATATATATATATATATATATATATATATATATATATACATATATATATATATATATATATATATATATATATATATATATATATATAAATATATCAAAAGTCCTTCAAAGAGGACTCATTATATACAAAATATATATATATATACATATATATAAATATATATATATATATATATATATATATATATATATATATATATATATATATATATATATATATATATATATATATATATAAATTCTTTTCGATAAACCAACGGAAGGCATCACATCATATCCTTGGAATTATAACATTATCATAAACTCTAAAACATGTATGAATGAAGTCTCCAAAGCACTATAAAAAATAACAGGTAGGGAACTAATTTGGTCTTTGATAAGAGAGTGTCAGTCAATTAATTGACTGCCTGAAGTCCTTCACCCTTTAATTAAAGGTGTCAGAAACTATTCCCCCTTCGGTCTCAGGTTAGACTTTATTCATTCCAGTAGAAAATCTTTTGGTGAGGTTATGCAACGTTTATCTGTCTTCCAGAAAATCTGATATATATGGAACTTTTTTATTTTTCTTCTTTTTCAATTATTCTTCTTTCGTTCAAGCAATGTACCTGGTTATCCTATAAAGGAGAGTGAATAATTCCTTCCAATTCCTGAACAATTGTTTTTAGTTCGTTTCATTTTATTTCTTTTTGTTTCTTGTTTTTTCTTGGTTTTTCTTCCCTTTTCAATTATTCTTCTTTCGTTCAACCTATGTACCTGATTATCCTATATAAGAGTGTGTGGTTAATTTCTTCCAATATTCCCTGATCCATTTTTGGTCCATTTTATTTCATCTGCTCGTATGTGTGTGTGTCTTCTAACCTCAACTATGATTAAAGTTTCTGCTTTTCTGAGTAAATATTCTTTCCTAATTTTTAACGACCTCTATCATTCAGATTTACCTACTTCCAGATTTATCTTAGTTTGAAGAAAATAGTTTTGTTATGTAAACTGGTGTCTTGTATTCCTCCAGGTCTCTGAAATCTATTTTCTTTCATTTTAATTGTTCACTGTGTACTCTATGATCAATTATCCATTTTTCTCAAGGCTTTGGTTTTCATACTGACCTTTTTTGTTTACGCTTTTATTCTTTTAGCTTATGTTTTACACCCCACTTCTTTTTCTTCCATTAACATCAAAATAATAATTTTTCCATTTTCGTTTAAGACTAGAATTCGTTATTCTTACCAGTTCTTAAACTTACCAAGTAAATGACAAACTTTGAGCTTACTGAGGGAGATACTATACACTATTTTCTTTTGTTTATTCAAAGAGCAAGGAATATTCAGCGAAGAGTCTTCCATTCCCAACTTTTAAATTCTCACGAACTTCTTTCGCATTTTCTCTCCCATTCGAGAAAAGAGACGAATTACCATTCGGCGCAGCAAATGTCATTCTGACTTTGATATATGAGAAGAAATATCAGCGTGAAAAGTGGGAATGGTTTTCAGTATTATCAGTTCCGAATTTCTTTTTTGTTTTTGTGGAATCCAATAACTGCAACAAGACCATATCTCCAAATGGCAGAAGGGGAAAGGAGAAGATGAACTGATAACTGGAAGGGAGAGAGAGAGAGAAAGAAATAGAGAGAAAACGGATGAAGAGAGGGACACAAAAGAGTAAGTTCACAACTGCTTTTCTCTTTTTTTGTAAGATGAACTTGCCATGAAGGAAAGTCTCTCTCCCCTTTTCTCCTCTTCTTCTTTCTGTCCGGCAAAAGGAATTTTGGTCGTTGAGTGCCATCTGACAACTCGACATGATTTTTCTCCCTCACTTGAATACCGGAGGTTTTTGATGCTGTATTGTTTTACTCCAGTTCAGAATGTCAATCGCTTCTCTCGATAGCCCTGCTGAAGAGTCGCGTCAAGGACTTTTCAGTAACGTTCCGAAGGGTAAATGGGTCCTTTTCTCTCTCTCTCTCTCTCACTCTCTCATTCCTTCCTAGACCTCGTCTCCTGTCGGTTAGGGTCCGTCCAGAATCTCTCGTTTGCTTTTTCATGTTTCCTGACTTGAAGGTTTCAGCATCGTTCTTCCTGAATATAAAAAAAAGGGGGGAGGGGGAGACTCAAAGCAGCATTTGCCCTTTTTCGAAAGGGAAATGAGGAATTTATAAGTAGGTATTGCAACCTCACTGATTGTCTTTTAACTTATTATGTCACTACCCACTAGAGAGCCAAAAATTTATCGTGACGTCATTTATTGTTGATGATTGTTAGAATTTATCATCCAGATAAATTTTTATCATTCTACTAATACTTTACACAACATTATACTGTTTTTATTTGATTACTTCTTAAATAACCATTTACCTCTGTTAATATGTTTCTCAAGTCTTGTTTGAAGAGCATACATAATATGTCTAAGCTTTGACTTTTAGTTTTCTAGAAAGAAAACTATTGTGCCGGCTTTGTCTGTCCGTCCGCACTTTTTCTCTCCGCCCTCAGGTCTTAGAAATTACTGACGCTAGAGAGCTGCAAATTGTTATGTTGATCATCCACCCTCCAATCATCAAACATACCAAATTGCAGCCCTCTAGCCTCAGTAGTTTTAATTTTATTTAAGGTTAAAGTTAGCCATAATCGTGCGTCTGGGCCGTGGTTAAAGTTTCATGGGCCGCGGCTCATACAACATTATACCGAGACCACCGAAAGATAGATCTATTTTCGCTGGCCTTGATTGTACGTTGTACAGAAAACTCGATTGCGCCAAAGAAACCTCGGCGCATCTTTTATTTGTTATATTTACGCCGACGATAAGTACTTCTTTCGACGTCAATCTCACCGTACTCAGGTGAGGGGTGCAACTAACCCTTATCCCACGCCCAGCGCCCTTTGCCTCCTGGTGGATGGTAGGACGTAGTGTCATGCCGTCTGGACGTTTAGGGTGGGTTTCTTTAATTTTATCGATACAAGCAACAATAGTAATTGGATAAGAAAATACAAACCGGAGACTGATGATCGCAAAACGATATAGATAAAATTTTAAAAACCCATCCTTAACGTTCAGACGGCATCACAATGATTCCTACTATCCACCTGGAGGCAAAGGGCGCTGGACCTAGGTAGCAAGACAGCATTTCTGACGACCTTGTAGATGGAACACATGGCTTACCCGATAAGCACAACGGCCAATCAGCAGACAGAGGGCTTATCTAGTTGAATGACGAGCTTTTAACTGTCTACTCCGGTTAAATGCAAACGAACGATGGACTTGAAACAATTATGTTTCATCTCACTGTAGGTACATAAAAAGACACATGGCTATGCGACTGCGAGTAAGAGGTATTTAAATAGCTTCTTGCATGCAAATTACATTAAGTAGGTTAATATTCGAAATAAGCAAGGACCAGCGTTGTATTCTAGGACGTGGGGAGGTGAATAGAAAAATCACTATTGTATTGGCGGGAAGGCGGGATATTTCAGTCATGATAGCTATGATATAGTGATTTTTCTTTCCAGAATACTCTGCATATTTTATATGATTTTTCCTTAAGCATACAAATAATTGTATTAGCTCAGTGTTTGGGCACTTTCGGGGCTATTTAGCTAAATAACTTATCCAGCAAAAGTTTTAAATCCCATTCAGTTCCCGTCATCCCGTGCTGTTAACATACGGTGTAAATGGCTAGCCTAGGCATATATATTTTTTTCTTATTGTTGGGCATTGGAATGATATTTAGATAGAATGAATCAGTAAAGGTTACAATAAAAGAGTAATTTTTGACTGAAATGGAATGAGTGTGTGCTTGAAAGAAGGTTAGTTAAATAAAACGCCTGGCGAATCAGTAGCATAGGCCTAGCTTCAATGGTCCGCGCTTCATGTTTTAGAGGTAAACAATATTGTTATCATAATAAAGTTATTTCCATACACATGCAGTGAAACTGCACGTAGAATAAAATTTGAATGACAAGAAAATATTGTGATTTAAATACTTTGTGAGCATAGGTCTAAGAGTGTTCTGGGCTATACTATAATACATCAACCATAATGGCTGAAAGCTCATCGTTCGTTTGCGTTTGATCTGAGTAGAATGTTTGATACAACTTAGTCTTTCGTGCGCTTGTGTTGGTAAATTATGAATACAGATCGATGTCTTTATGAATTATATCAGAAGGGGCGAGTGCTCTTTGTCTATATAAGCATTCAAATGCGTTTTTGGAAAAACAGTTTAACATTTAACACAATGAGCCAACGATTTCGGAAACGCTGAATGTCAGTCACTCACGTGCTACCCATGCGTATGTGCCGTACCTTTATCCGTGGATGGACAGATGAAATGAAACGGACTATAATTATGAATGATTTCCCATGAATTATTATCTCGAGAAAAAATCTACGAACAAATAATGACTAAATGTCAACTTACCCCAACCCTTCCCTCCCACCCCCCCCCCAAGTGATAGGAAGTGGATCAGCAGCGTTCGGCCTTTCATTCGGAGTTTATCTTAGGTTGTGTTGGGTCGCATCGACTGTGTTCCTGCTTGATTGTGCTTGTATCATGAATGTGTAACATGTCTAAGTAGCGTACCATCCATGATATGGTCTGTGTAACTGAATGTCATAAGGTGGGGTGAAAACAAGTGAAACTTGTGAAGCAAAGTGGCATAGGTGAGAGAACTTCAAGACGGCTTGTTGCTAAGTTCATGGCGTCCATCCGAGGTTGGGTGTTTACCCTGCTCTTGGTCATGGAGCCCCTGTAAGCTTTCTCCGCGCACTCTCATGCTTAGGAAACGGCATATGGACGACCAGCCTTGAATAGTGCAAGAAAATTAAAAGCATAATATTCAACTGCTTTGCCACGTATCCATACGTACCAACCAGACACCAAACCAGAGAGAGAGGATGGGGGAGCCTACATTTCACGTGTATGAGGAGGAGGAGATGGAGTGGAGGGTGCCTCATAGTGATAGGCCTAAGCTGGGGCCTAAACATGTTGCACTCACGGTCAAGTTCTCCCAGTATGTTAGGCGTGTTTTGGAATCTTCGCCATGAAAAAATCGGGGGCCATCCATTCTGCAGCAGGTAGGTGCGAGGTGCCACGTCGCCAATTACGTCACTGATTCACAAGACTTCACCCTCGCCAATTATTACGTCGCTGATTGGCTAAACGATTACTCTAGCAAATTGACTATATTAAGTCTTGGCCAGGCAGTTCCCTGATTTGTCCCCAATAGAAAACCTTTGGGCAACGATCAAGTCTTGTTGAAGGGCAGAGGACAAGACATCCCTCGAAAAACTCCAGACCACCATGCACTCGATCTGGGACGGCTTTGAACCCCATGCTCTTGGTGAAACGAAAGGGCGGCCTACGAAGTATTACTAGATGCATGGGTGAGTGTTACAAATAATTTTTTAATTGTGTCTTACGCTTGCCATTGTTTCTTTGTTAGACCAACTCACTGAAAAAATTATCGTATTTGAATGTGGCCACACACACACACACACATACACACATACACATACATATATATGTATATATATATATATTATATATATGTATATATAGTGTTACATATAATGTGTGTGTGTTATTGCATCTTATGCATGGGTGTGTTTTACAAGTAACTTTTTTATTGCTTCCTACTAATGCCATTGTTTCTTTTCTAGACGAACTCAAATGAAAAAGTGGTTGTTTGTAAATGTGGTCATTTTACATTTACATATATATATATATATATATATATATATATATATATATATATATGTTTGGGTATAGTGTTTAAATAACTTTGTTTATTGTTACTTATGCTCGCCATTGTTTCTTTTCTAGACCAAGTCAACTGAAAAAATGGTCGTATTTAAATGTACCACAATTTTCGTCTGTATATATATATACATATATAATTTATATATATATATATATATATATATATATATATATATATATATATATATATATATATATATATATATTATATATATATATATATATATATATACATATACATATACTCGACATATATATATTATCATTAATATGGGTGTTTGTGATAACATATCTTGCCGCTAATTTAATCGCTCATTCATCGAACGTACTTTGAGAATATAATAAGATTGTGGCCTATCTGTAATATATATATATATAATATATATATATATATATATATAATATATATATATATATATATATATATATATATATATATATATATATATATATATATATATATATATATATATATATATATATATATACATGTGTGTGTGTGTGTGTGTGTGTGTGTGTGTGTGTGTATGTGTATACGCACACACGATCAAGAGTTCATGGGTAGGCATTCTAATTGCATACATCAAGAGCCAACGTTTCACATTGCTTGATGCATTTTCAAGGCTGAAAAATCGGCTAAAAACAATAAATACTTGTATATATAATGTGAAAGGTATATACAAAATTTATATCTCACCTTATTTATATCTTAGGCAGAACAGAGAGCAAAAAAGAAAAAGAAGGGAAGACAAATAACAGCAAAGTGGCACAGAACACCTACCCATATTGGTAGTGAAGGCTAGACTGACGTAAAGGACAACATACTTTAAAAAGACACACGGGTTTAAAAAGAAAAAAACATTAAGCAATCAATAGCTGTGTTGAAGATGATTGGTTGTTGAGTGTTGGAATGCTCAGCAACCAATCATCGTCAACACAGCTGTTTATTACTTAATGTTTTTATTTTTTTTAACCCCGTGTGTCATTTATGTATGTTGTCCTTTACGTCAGTCTAGCCTTCACTACTAATATGGGTAGGTGTTCTGTGCCACTTTTGCTGTTATTTGTCTTCCCATTTTTGTTCTTTTTGCTCTCTGTTCTGCCTAAGATATAAATAAGGTGAGAAATAAATTTTTGTGTATATTTGTTCATATTATATATAAAAAGTATTTATTGTTTTTAACTGCTTTTCCAGCCTTGAAAATACATCAAGCGATGTCAAACGTCGGCTCTTGAATAAATGTATGCAATTAGGACGTCTTTCCATGAACTCTTGATCGTGTATCATCCAAGCTACTTTTCCTGTCTTCTGATATATATATATATATATATATATATATATATATATATATATATATATATATATATATATATATATATATATAATTTGGCACACAATGTACATGTGCATA
>NC_089795.1:45850861-45883361 GCF_040412425.1 Macrobrachium rosenbergii
TGTCCCATATTTTTCATTTTTTAAATTCCCATATGTTTTGCATTTTTAAAGTCCCAATGTTTTGCATTTTTAAGTCCCAATATCTTTTACATTTTTAAAAGTCTCACATTTTTTGCATTATTGTTTAAGTCCCATATGTTTTGAATCTTTTAAGTCCCATATGTTTTGCATTTTTGCAATTTATGTTTTGTCATTTTCAACCATATCATTAATTTATATATTTCACCTTCATGACGGCGCTGAATAATCCTGATGTTTTCCATTTTAAAGTTCCATATTTTTCTTTTTCAAGACCTAAATTTTGTAATTTTAGTCAGTTTTGCAATTTAAGTCCCATATGCTTTGCATTTTGTAAGTCCCGTATGTTATCATTTGTTTAAGTCCCATATGTTTTGCATTTTTAAGTCCCCTATGTTTTGGATTTTTAAGTCCCATATGCCTTGAATTTTTTTAAGTCCCATATGTTTTGCATTTTGTTTAACTCCCATACGTTTTGAATTTTTAAATTTCCCATATGTTTTGCATTTTTTTAAGTCCCATATGTATGTTTTGCATATTGTTTAAGTCCCATATGTTTTGCGTTTTTTAATTCCCATATGTTTTGAATTTTTAAATCCCATATGTTTTGTTCCTTTTTTTTTTAAGTCCCATATGTTTTGCATTTTTAAAGTCCTATATGTTTCTGCATTTTAAGCCCTATATGTTTTTTTGCATTTTTTTAAGTCCCATAAGTTTTGTTTTTTTGAAGTCCCATATGTTTTGTATTTTTAAGACCCATATGGTTTTATATTTTCCCCATTTGTTTGCTCTCCATATGGTAAATTTACAAATTTCTCGGATGTAACTGAGACATTTTGAATAGAAAGCCCATGTTTTTGAACTCGGTGTTTACATACAAATTTATCCCAAACCAACAGTATGCAAATGTTATTGGCAGAGAAACGCCGAGACTGAGTCTACAGCAGCCATTTTGTATGCCTTCAGACTGCAATGAGTAGTAGAAGTCCTTACAGATTATGTGATGTATGGATGTGTGTGTAATACATTTTTTAAAAACACACACATTTGCATTTATATAGTCTATATATATATATATGCATATTTAAGTATATATATATATATATATATATATCCCATATATATGTTTCATGATTTATGTGTGTGTGTGTGTTGTGTTTTTAAGTGTGTGTACCATATGTATGTATGTCCATATGTTTAGATATCTTATATATATATATAATATATATATATTTCTATATATATTTAATATATATATATAGTATATAACAGTGATATATATATTTTATATATAATATATATATATATAAATGTTATTGGTGTGTGAAATGTGTGACTGTGTAAACGGTCATTTGTATGTATGTATGTATGTATGTATGTAAGTCCTTTCAGATTATTTGATTTATGAATGTGTATATATATATATATATATATATATATATATATATATATATATATATATATATATATATATATATATTATATTCAATTCTCTTCATACTTTGTCTAACGTCAGATCATTTTCCTACTCATTTTCTTTCATTTCCCTTTATTATCTCTCTCCTTTCGCCTCTTCCATCACTCCCTTTTCATATCCCTTCTTCCAATTCTCCATCAAATAACTTACTTAACTTTCCTATTTCTTATTTCATTTTTTGTATATTTTTTTCTGGAAGTGGAAATAAACGTTCTTTTACATACTTTTTTAGTTCATAAACTTCCTTTAAAGGGATAAAGAAAAAAAATTGTTTACATTCATCATTGAAATAAATAGCTGCTTTTTAAATCTGCAACTATTTATATCAACGAATATTATTCCTCCATTTGACATGAATATTGTCAGATAACCTGAGTGTAATCACTGATGAAGTTTGTAAAACGATCTATCTTCGTTAATGGCTTAAAACCTCTCTCTCTCTCTCTCTCTCTCTCTCTCTCTCTCTCTCTCTCTCTCTCTCTCTCCCCTAAACCAATTCACTGATTACTTGTCAAGTCAACATTGCAAGCTGTCAGTTTTGCATGATGATGAACTTTTGACGTGTACGCTCAAATTTCTCTCTCTCTCTCTCTCTCTCTCTCTCTCTCTCTCTTCTCTGATTATTTGTCCTCAATATTGCAAGCTAAGTTCTGCTGACATTTTTCAACTAAAAAGCTTTCAGTTCTCTCTTGCATCTTTCTCTCTCTCTCTCTCTCTCTCTCTCTCTCTCTCTCTCTCTAAACCAATTCACTGATTATTTGTCAAGTCAGTTTTGCAAGCTATCAGTTTTACACGATGAACTTTTAACGTGTACGGGCAACTTTTCATCTCTCTCTCTCTCTCTCTCTCTCTCTCTAAACCAATTCTCTGACAATATGTCCAGTCAATATTGCAAGCTATCAGTTTAGTGCACGAAAAGCAATTTTAACTTGTTTGGCAAACACATATCATCTTTTTTCTCTTTCTTTCTTTTTCCTGTAAACCAACTTCAAATTATTTATCCAGACAACATTCCATGAGAAATCTTTTTTGCAACGTTGATGGCCTTTAACGTGACACTAAAAAGAAAAATTCATCTCTTTTGGTCTCTGATCAAGCTTTTGAATCGTTCTAAGATTTCGTCTAATTTCGTACTGGAGAAATATTTTAGATGTAATTTCTTGATGAGAAAGTTAAGAGAAATCTTTTGCCATCAAAGCTATTGTATTTGAAATGATATTAAAAAGAAAATAGACAAAAATGAGTTCTGGTCACTGATCAAAAACTATAAAAAAAGTTACACTCTCATAAATCGTTGATGAATTTTTTTACGGGACGGGAAAGTTTTCTCTCTCTCTCTCTCTCTTTAAACCAATTCAGTGATTATATGCTAATTTTCTTACGAAATCGTATCTTAATTATGAATAAAATTAGTTTTTAAAATTAAGTAATTTAGGTTCTTTAAAAAAACAGGAATATAAATTTATATCTAAAAAAATAAAATGTTATTTCAATATCATATTGAAAAGAAGTTAAAATTCGAAAAATGAAGTTAAATTAAATCAATTTGTGTTGAAGGTAGAGTTATCTGTACAGATGCTATGTTCCTTTTTCAGATTTTTTTTTTTTTTGGAGGGGGCCATTAATTGTTTTATCATTTTATACACAATTTATGCTTATCTTTTCTGCTTTCACAGCAACCTACTTATTTTTCTTTTTCATTCTTCGTGCAAAGCTTCAAGGAGACTGTTAGGAGTTCGATGGCAGGACAGAATTAGAAATGATACCATAAAGGAAATTGCAGAAGATCCTTAATTAAGTACACAAGATAATGATGAAAGGGAGATGGAGATGTCTTGGACATATCTTGACTCTATGTACACCATAAATGTTGGGAGACTCAGGCCCACTTCGATCAGAATTATGAGAAGGAAGGCTGGAGATGAGTGGAGATTTATGGAAGATGAGGCACAGGAAAGAAGCGAGTGATGGAATTTCAAAGAGGCCCTTTTATAATTACATAGCGTCGGAGACAGTGATAATGAAGATATTGAGTCGTTTATAAATATAAAAATTCTATTTTATAGTGATGTTTTCACGTGAAAGAACAATTGTTTTATGTGGTCTCATGTACACAGCAACCACATTGCACACAGATTTTACTCTATGCTTAGGCGCAGGCAACCAGTCGTCTATGCTATATCACCGTGTTTTACATCACAAAGAAGAACAACTTCTTCAAAAAATACTTAAAACGAATAAGTGACATTTTCCAGAAAATCATTCAAACTTAATGCTGGACTTTGAGTAATGGTACGGTTCCGTTTAGTAAGACTTACTGGAAAGGCCGCGTTCATTAAGCTCTAATAGAAAGGCTTCCTTCTTTAAGCCCAAATGTAAGGGTTTCGTTCTCTAACGCTGCATTTTAAAGGTCGCATGCGGCAGCACGAGATTTATTGAGGAAGAATATTCATTCAAAAGCCATTATCACCTGAGGGGTGAATATGTTATGTAAATACATCTGCACATTCATACTTGTTCATTGGTGTTCTGGTAAATTTGAATATTTACTAAGTCATATGCGAGTACCGTGAAGAGTTGCTGTTCCAATATATTCAGAAATTATGCTCCTCTTTACATGACCTCGGAAACCAAAAATTTGGAGTTGTAAAGGGAACTCCATAATTATTTACGTAAAGGTTTGCCTCAACTGTTTATTGAATATAAACATTTGGCGTTACATTATTCATATTTTCTAAACACAAAACTGGACACGGACTCATTCGTGCGTCTCAAAACAATGTTTCTTTTTAATGATTTAACAATGATGGCTACTATCTTATTTCCGGCTATACAGCCGCAAGTTTGATAATTTATGAGATAAATTATTTTATTTTATACCTATATATTTATACCAATATTGCGGTTTCATAGGATCCTATGAAACCACAATAATTGTATCTACCCTTATATTAAAACTACCCTTCAAATTATATCATTAATACGCATTTAAGAAAACAAATATGATTAATAAATTTAAGTTCGACATCCCGATGATATAAAAAATATTTACTTTCCTTTTACAAGAAAGCAATACCACATTCCAATTTGTTTAAATGGAAATTCCTTCACGAAGGATCTTCCCCCTTTCTTTCCTCTGGTGCCGTAAATAAGAAATCCTTGCGAGGTCTTCCCCTCGGGCAGGGTGTGACAGTCAAAGCCCTCTGAGGAGGGAGGAGCCTCTCAGAGGGTTGTTGGGAGTCAGAAGGGAAAGAGCAATTTCAAGTTACCCTTCCTGGATTTGGTAAAAATCTGTTTTTTGGTTTTCGCGGTTTTATTTTGATGTAGTATAAAGCAAATGCACGCACGAACGCGTAAACTGTGTGTATATATGATATATATATATATATATATATATATATATATATATATATATATATATATATATATATATATATATATATATATATATATATATATATATATATATATATATATATATATATATATATATATATATATATATGTATATCTTATGTATCATCAATTTACATACACACACACACACACACATATATATATATATATATATATATATATATATATATATATATATATATATATATATATACATATATATATATATATATACATACATACATACATACATACATATACATACTACTAAATAACGAGACTGATTAAATGACTCACTTTATTATATGTATTATAAATTTAATGCTTTTCCCCTTCAATATATTCCCCATTTGCACTAATACATTGCTGCAGCCTTCTTTTCCACTGATCGAAGGCGTGGAGCAAATCAATTTCCGTCAGCTGTTTCAACATATCCGCCGTTTTCTTCTTTACAGCATCAACTGACCCAAAACGTGTCCCTTTAAGCACTGACTTAGCTTTTGGGAAAAGATAAAAGTCGCACGGTGCTAAGTCGGGCGAATATGGAGGGTGTTCAAGTGCAGTAATGTACTTGCCGATCAAAAACTGCTTTAGAGAAAGTGCTGTGTGAGTAGGCGCATTGTCCTGGTGAAAAATGGAACCATTTTCCCATAGTTGCGGCCGCTTTTTTCTGACTTTTTCTCTCAGCTTTACAGAACTTCCTTATCATAATACTGGTTAACTGGTTTGCCTTCTGGAACCCATTCTCCCAAAATTACACCCTTGATGTCGAAAAACACAGTGAGCATGGCTTTGAATTTTGACTTACTTTAACGAGTTTTCTTCATTCTTGGTGATGACGGTGTTTCCCAGTGCAATGACTGTCTTTTGGTTTCAGGATCATACTGGAAGATCCAGGTTTCGTCACAAGTGATTACTTTATGAAACAGATTTGGATCTGCGTCAGGTTGCTGCAGAATGGCAACACAACATTCCTTGTGACGTTCTTTTTGCTCTGGTGTAAGAACCTTTGGGACCATCTTCATGTTATGATCCTCGCGCAAAATTTTCCATGCGGTGTCTTTGCCAGTGTTCACAGATTCAGTTACCATTTGAACACTGAGTCGGCGGTCTTTTCGAACAATCTGACTGATTTTTTCTACATTTTCTTCGGTTTGAAGTGCAAGGTCGTGCAGGGCGTTCATCATCTTTGACAATCTCACGTCCCTCGCTGAATCTTTTGTGCCATTCAAACACACGCGCACGAGACAGGCTGCCATTCCCATAAGCTGTACTAAGCATTTGAAAACATTCTGTTGATGTTTTGTGCAATTTTACTAAAAATTTCAAATTGACACGTTGTTCAACTTTTAAACTTAGCATTTTTGCCCACTACAAAAGACACAACCAGACTAAATGGAGACTCACAATCGACTGAACGTCATGAGTGCTGCTGCTTGTCATGCAGGTTCAGACATGTTCAAAGTCACCATGCATCCAGTTATGACCGGTTCTGACTGCTTTGTTAACTAGGTGGAATCACAGTCTCGTTATTTAATAGACATACCTCGTATGTATGTATGTATGTATGTATGTATGTATGTATATGTATATATATATATATATATATATATATATATATATATATATATATATATATATATATATATATATATATATATATATATATATATATATATATATATATATATATATATATATATATATATATATATATATATATATATATAATATATACAAAGATTATAGAGCTATCCAGTTAGAATGTAATAAACACCGTCCCTCCCCCCGCCCCCTATCCTATAAGACTACTAAAATTCCAGCGGTTCGACGTAATTTCAAAATTATCATTCAATGATGAAGGCGTTTTTTCGGTGTTAAAAACGTTACATATTACAGCAGCGTAATTGATTTCATAATTAGGAAGGTTCAGTCGACGGTGATTCCACTCCTGAACATTTTTCATTTTAATGAAATGAGATCATTTCAATTGCTAAATGCCTCGGAATTCCACTGACAGGAATTTCCCGTGTTTTTTTATTAATGACTTTCTGGATTTTATTTTACAAATAACTGCTACATGCGCTTGCATTCTAAACGGCTCAAATGACGTAATTTTGCCTGTTTCTTAAACTGCTAACTTTTATATTATATATATAATATATATATACTATATATATATTTATACATATATATATATATATATATATATATTATATAATAACCTATATATATGTATGTATGTATATATATATATATATATATATATATATATACCTAAATATATGTATATATATATATATATATATATATATATTATATATATATATATATATATATATATATATAATATATAACATAAAATTCACTAATGATTTAGCCATCTAATTAACAGGAAAATTAAGGTTGTAATTAACTTGTATTTCTTTTAATTGTCCTGCCATTTTACACGACGAAATTCGAGAGGCTGACGATTTCGAAAACATCAAGAGGGAATTAAGCCATCAGCATTATTGATTGATTTCCCCATTGACTTTTTTTGTATGGGAATAAGACACACAAGGCTTCCCCATCTGCCATTTTCAGCCAAACATTAAATCATAAATTATTACGTCCTTGCAGTTATAAAAAAAGTCCTCTGTGGAATTCCTTGTCCGAGACTCCCCGTTTTCTCTGGACGTAAACGTAGGATGAAACCATCCACATTATCCTAAACAAAGTCTATAGAAAGCCGACAATGACCCCCTGAACATCCCAGAAGGTTTGATCTGCTGGAGATCTGTATTGATTTTGCGCCTAGAAAGCACAGAGGGCACATATATAGTAGAAGGATATTGCGATGGGCTCTCCATTGGGCGTCCTATTTGATTTTTACATGGGCACCGTAGAAGAACGTGTAGAGAATCCAGCGGCCGAAGAAATATGCCCGATATATCGACGACGTCTATTCAACATACAACGAGGAGGATATTGATTATCTATTCCAACAATGTATTATTATCTATTATCGAGTTAGCACAGACGACCGGCTTTCCTCGACGTTATGGTCATTGAAGATTCATTAGTCTATAAAATACCAATTTGGGACTTTGCTTGAATGAGGGAGAGCGAGTTTAATGCAGGTTTAAGAACACGACAGTCAGGACCTCATTAAAAGGGCCCTCCCCACTGCTCCACCTGGCAGACACCAACAAGAATACTAAAATTCCAAATGTTAACAATGGTATCACCAACAAACTCGTAAACAAAGAAATTTCGAACAAACGGTGAGAACAGCGTAATTGCCCCCAAGATGACATAAAGATCTTTTATAAGTAAAAACATTTTTTATTTTAAGAAATGAAAAATTTCATTCACCCCACTGACCGAAGACACGTGAGAATCTTAATTTATTATAAAAATCGATGTATCTTGAATAAAAATAAATTATGTAAGCAAGAAACCCTAATTTATCTATAATTTGTAAAATGTGTTATATTGGAATGACCACGATGCGTCTGTCAATAAATAATGCTATTCCCAGGAATGCCATTTGCCCGTTATAAACATATTTCCATCTCCCGCGACAGTATTCTAATGGAAATATAATCTTATCAGGATGAATTAGAAACAGCGTCTGCGATACCTTTTGATTGAAATATGATAATTTACTCGGATTATGTAGATATGTTAAATTCAATCACCATTTTTATATATTTTATCTAAACACCATCTACCAACAATTAATATCAACGCTAAAATTGTTACATAATTATTTTGAAAGTGTATGATTATGTTTTACTACGAGAAATTTTATATTGACATTAAAAATGTCATTCGCCCAATATTACAAACTGTATAAACTTCATTCAAGATAAATGTTTCAAGAGCCAAGCGATTGTTTAAGGATGGTGATTATTGATAATTTCTTGCCGCAGAAATTTGGCTTAAAATAATATTCCATGATAAAATAATAATATAATAATAATAATAACAGAAGGACACTATACTCTGCCAAGTCCTAGAACTCAACTGTAATGCAAGAATGCCTCCTTCTAATAATAAAACAATTGTATATAACTAACTAAAATAAAATAATAATAAGTATTATAATCCATTTATTATTATTATTATTATTATGAAATTATTAATATTATTATTAGCTATTATTAAACGTGAAGATTAAGTATTATTATACTTTCAATTAAATGCAGCTGAAGTGATTTAGCCATTGATTTAACAGAATATTATTATTATTATTATTATGTTATTATTATTATTATTATTATTATTATTATTATTAAACTAGGAAATAACAGTGGGTAGTAATGATATGGGAAAAGAAAGCCCTTTTTGTATGCTAAAGCGTCACGGAGATCGACGAAAATGTAACCTAAGATATCAAAAAATTTGTCTTAAAATCAAGAGAAGATTCTTTCTGAAAAGTTAAAGTCTTATTTATGCAGCATCAGATGTACAAATAAAAATAAGTGTAATAATGTATATGCTTCAATTAAAAGTGTTAAAAGACGTACAATAAATAGTGAAGGAATTTACTGTTTTAAAAAAGGATTGGGAATATTGTATACAATTTCGTAAGTGCCGTGCAATAAAATTTAATTAGTTCGTAATGCTACTTCAAGGATCCGCTCTACGCAGCGCTAAAATTCAAAGCTTCTTTTATAAGACAATAAATCATTTCGAAACAAAGAAAATTCAAATGATTGTACGCTGTTTCGTGGCCCGTTAAATATATTCAAATAAATTATATTAATATAATTACCTTAGAAGCTTACTTCCATCTAGATGTGGTTTATGGTCCTTATATTATGAAAACGGAGCAAATATCCTTTAATGAAATAAGTCTAATTTATTTCCGTGTCGAATTCTAGAGGGTACATTAAACGTGAGCAGACACCGATATTAATATTTTGCAGACATTCAACTTGATATTTATGCGATGTTCTTTTCATTTTTTAAAACAGTTATATATATATATATATATATATATATATATATATATATATATATATATATATATGTATATATATATATATATATATATATATATATATATATATATATATATATATATATATATTTTCTAAATGTGTCTTCGGTACAAGATTGTGTCTTACTAATTAACTTAAAGGATTGCATTTTCAAATGTGATCTGTTAAAATTTCCTTGTCGAATATATATTTGATCTATTAATATTACATTGTTGAATGTATTCTCCCTTGTCGAATGTATTTTGATCTATGAAAACGTCCTTTTACATTTTGATCTATTAAAATTTCTTCATCTTGTCGAAATTTCTCTGTCAAATGTATTTTGAGCTATTAAAATTGACCTTGTCGAATATGTCATTTAAATGATTGCTTTTCAAATGTATTTTGATCTATTAAAATTTCCTTGTCGAATGTATTTTGATCTATTAAAATTACCTTGTCGAATGTATTTTGATCTATTACAAGAATTTTCTTGTCGAATGTATTTTGATCTATTAAAATTACCTTGTCAAATGTATTTTGTTCTATTAAAATTTCCTTGTCGAATGTATTTTGTTCTATTAGAACTTTTCTTGTCAAATGTATTTTGATCTATTAAAATTACCTTGTCGAAGGTATTGTGATCTATAAAAATTTTCCTTGTCGAATTTATTTTGATCTATTAAAATTTCCTTGTCGAATGTATTTATTCTATTAGAAAGTTTTGAATGTATTTTGATTTATTACGTAAAAACGAAACATCAGTGACAGATGCTGCAAAATCAAGAATCATTAATTTATTTGTGACGTAACACCAGAAGGATAAAACGGACCAGGCTTTATCATAAAAGTCTATGTAATCATACCATCGTTTCATAAAGCAACGATCATAAAAAAAATTCCAGTAATATCACTGTCGTATTTTGCGTAAATAATGATCGACAACTGAATAACGACTGGCCTCGCTAACCTATAAAATTTCAGTAATAATATGTATTTTTTTGTAGGTAATGCTGGATAGTACCGACGCGTCGCCCTCCAATATATATCATTTTGAAATACTCAGTAAATGCTTTATATTTTTATCAGTGCATGTAGCAATATCTCTATTTCCTTCCTGTTTAACATTTGATATTATTCATTGTGTATGTGTGTGTGTGTAAACGGGTTACTCAATGATGCCTGATCGCAACAAACAAACTCTCTCTCTCTCTCTCTCTCTCTCTCTCTCTCTCTCTCTCTCTCTCTCTCTCTCTCTCTCTCTCTAAGGAATACAGTCTGTTGCTAATTTTCCATTTTTTTTCGGCAAACCATTTCCATGTGCCTTTGTTCTTCTTTGATGTTTTAGTAAATTTTCTGTCGAGTTGTTTCACGCTGTTAGTGTTTTATTTATTTCGTCTATTGACAAACGTTATCATTACTTACTGATGTAAGAAACGTTATTCGGATCTCTTCAGATCATGTCGTTTGTATCAGGTTTAATTTGTCAAGTCAGTATTCTAGCAATTAGGCAATTGATTGAATTACATTTCTGTTACGATTTTCCATAAAGGATTATACCAGTTGGCAAAGATTTGAATTTCAATACATATTAAAAATACTTATCATTTCTACATTCTGTTTAACAGAAAAATGGCCAGGCCCCTGTAGGCTTGTTTCATAGGAATAGGCTTTACCTTCTGAATAATAATAATAATAATAATAATAATAATAATAATAATAATAATAATAATAATAATATTATTATTATTATTATTATTATTATTATTATTATTATTATTATTATTAATTATTATTATTATTATTATTATTAATTATAAAAACTAAATCTTTAATGTTTTGCTTTTTTTCATTTACAGTTCATTCCCCCAGTTCCTTTCATAATATAGTATAACAATAAAGATTCACTCTCTCACCATTGAGAGAATGTACACCCCTTCTGTCCACGATAGTGAACTCGTATCTCTGCCATTGCAAAATGAAAAAAAAAATTAATAATGGTCTCGCATCGTAATTTATACACGCCGGGATGAAGTGTGATGTCCATTATATTTCGTACTTCAGTTAAGAGGACTATAACAAATGAGGTATCCTTTTGGAGGCGAGAACATCATGATTTATAAGGCCATCAGAATGGGTTGAGAATTTATTCCCCCCTTGTGGGTGTATTTCCTTATGCTCGTCTTGAAGTGTCATTCTCCATTTTCTCATTTGAATTTACTCATGTTTGATGGTGTCATTTACAGCCTTTTATGTGTTTGATTTTGAAGTTTACACATTTTATATTTAGTTTATGTAATAATGTCATTATGGGTTAGTTTTGACTTTTTTGCTTGTCATGTAATTGTATGTGTATGTGCGTGTTTGAGAGAGAGAGAGAGAGAGAGAGAGAGAGAGAGAGAGAGAGAGAGAGAGAGAGAGAGAGAGAGAGAGAGAAATATCTGCTTACCATGCATGAAGACAGTATATTTGACAAAAACGTTAGTCTCAGAATTTTATTATTTTTCTCTTTGCAAACCCAGTTCTATACTTCTTTTTTATTTATTGTAACACTAAAAGCCTACCCTTTTGAATTTCATTATGATTTAATCAAGGTGAGATCTTTGATGGCCAAATTAAATTAAACGAATATCCAATTTACCTAAACGAAATGAAATCCTATAATCCGTTTTTCTCTATTAGCTACTGTTGATTCTTATCCTGTTTATTCAAAGCAGATTTGCTAAGTACACTCTTACCTTCCAGTATAACCCTATGCTCCCCAGTATCCTTCAGATATTAAGGAACATTTATTCATTTCTAGAGAATCCTTCCATAACTTAATTTTTTTAGATATTATAGTTTTTCTCTTTCATGCTCACTTGCCCAGTACATCCAGGTAACAGCAAATAAAAAAAATATGAATGATGAACAGCAATAACATAAGGTAACACCTTATACCTACCTCACTCAACTTAGCATGTAAGAAAGTCATCACTAAACCATGATATTCAGCTGCCGGTGGACTACGTGAACCTAGACGCATAAATATTACATTTGTGGATAAAAGCAAAGCCAGTGTGCCGTAAAAAATCGGATGGTGTTTCTTTTGTCGAGATAATGACCCAGTTCTGAATACGAATTGGCTTTCCAGGAGGTAAAGCGTAATGTATGAACGGTAATGCATTAGGCTAGTGGGCGTTATTCATTCAGTTTATGTCTTCTTCAGTATCACGTCCACACACACACAGGGATATTTTATCTTATTTACACGCAATTGGGTTGACGTATAGAGGAGCGAGTATCAAAAGAAACAGAAAATATCGCTGAATAGAATGTCATGTTCACGCGTTACTAACAGCATGAGTTTTAATAATGAAGACAAGGCATTAAGCCTCTCTCTCTCTCTCGATCGATCGATCGATTTAGAAATGCATTAGTAACAAACTCATCAGCACTAAATGGCTTACGTGAATATAAGCTTTCTAATCCCAATCAGATTTTCTCGACAATTTTTCCGGATTTTTGTTAAGCTCATTATAATGTGCTATTTGCAGACAGAGATGTTTGTAGTTTCTTTATTGTTCTTTTTCTTCTTCTTAGAAAAAGCAGCATTTGCGTGGGTAAGAAAATGCATAAAGGCTTTGTTGTTCATTTTTTGTTGGATGTAGAGAACTAATTTCTTTAAATAAATGTTTCGTAATTCTGCGATGCGCTGACTACCAATTCTGATATTTAAAAGTCAAATGCTCAAAGCGTTAAAAAGATATCCACAACAAAAAGAAATCCACAACAAAATGAATAGAACTTGGTAAAGGAAACCTAAACCATTCCTGTCTAACTTGTTGACTTGTAAATATTTACATATTACTTGAATCTAAGTACAATCAGGTCCTAACTGAGACCCTTTTATTAAGAGATGTGAAGGTGGTCAGGCTGGTTTTAAGGCCCAGCAATCTTCTGTAAACTTCTCCTGTGCTGTCATTTATAAAATGGCTGTCCTGGTTTTCCATTCTCTTGAGAGTTGTTAATCCCAGCTGTCGGTCTGATATCTTGATTTGATGGTCAGTGGGATTAACCCGCAGGTAAAATGAGTGGTCACCATCGGTCTGTTGGGCAAGAGAAACCTCAACCTCCAGGTCAGAAGGGTCATCTTTCTGCTTCTTTTAATGTTAAACTCTTTTCGGGATCTTCTGACTCTCCAATATTTGTTTCCTTCTTTTTTTAATCTTTGAGTGTCCTTTTGCTTTGCCCTCCTATGACTGATGTTAAAATTTTGTATATAAGCCTACTGTTTTTAAAATCCATCCTTGGTCCTTTTCCCAACAATGCCTAATATAGCACTCCCCTGTGAAATCGTACTGCCCTTCTGTGTTTTTGGATTCTAAAACTTATTCCTCTACCTGTTTCAAACAGATATTTTTCCACAATTGTTGCAGTTAATTTGGATCAATAAACATATCATCTGCATTACTGTCTTCTCCTTCCAATTTATTTTATACAACAAAAACTTGTTTTTTTAAATGTTGTCAAAGGTATTCTTCCAAATTTATATTTAATTTCTTTCATTTTTGATGTAATTTGTTTAATTTTAAACCTATAAAAGGCAACTATTTTCTTGTTTTCTGTATAAAATTTTCCTTAATATTTACATCCTAAAAATCCTCCTAGCTTTGTTGAGTGCCCTTTTCTGAACCATTCCGTTATGAAATGTATCAAAGCTTTTATCAGTGTCATTTGTTTCTTTATCAATATCTTAAAAGGGTCACAATGATTCTTTATTGTGTCTAAGAAATAAACCTGCTAAACACGTCGATTTTTATATCATGACTATGAAAATGAGAAGAAACAATATCAAGTTTGTGTGTGGAGGTTTTCTAACTATGGCAAACACTGGATCCTATTTCTTTCTTTTCACCAGGATGTCTAAAAACAAGTCGATGATTTGTTACTTTACTCTATGTGAATTTGATGTTGTTATTCTATTGAGTTACCAAAAAGTTTCGATTTATTCAACACCCTTATAATGACAAAATATCATCCACAAGTCCACCAACCTTTCAATTTTAATGTTAGGGACATTAATATTAGGGACTAGATTGGTCTCAAAAATTCCATATAGATATTCACCAGTATTGGATGGTAATGAGGACTGATAGCTACTCCATATTTCTGTTTGTATGCATGTCCCTCAAACATAATTTGATCAACTCAAGGAAGACACTTATTTTTATGACATGTTTGAAAATGCCCTCATTATGTTTAGATGGAAATTCAAAACCTTATCAAATGGACATTGGTGAATAAAGCTACCACTGTCAAAAGAACCATGTGTCACTTTATATTCTTCATCCTAACTTTCTCTCAGCTCAATGGAGAATGTTTAATATGCATTCTGAAAATTCACCTAAGTATATTCCTAGTTCTCGGAGAATAATTTGCTAAGTTTTTGTTATGAAATTTCACTTTCTGAAACAATGGGAGAATTATACTGGGAGGTGCATGTTTTTTCATTTTTTACTGCTTTATATGTATGCAAGTTCAGGTAGTTTACTTGAAATAATTTATTGCATTTTTAGTGTTCTTCCCATTACTTAGTTTACTGATTATTTTCTTCACATTCTGGTTGAAGGTTTTCTGAAGAGTACGGTTAACTGTGGGAGGATTCTCTATTTTAAAATAAATAGTTTCAACATTACAGCCTTATTTTTATTCTTTATTCTGAACAAACATGGTAATAATAATTAGATTAGTGTTTTAATTCAAATATCTTTGTAACTTTTCAATCTCTGTAATAGCATTTTAAATCTTTAGCACTGAAAATATTTCAAATTTGAACACTACTCCCTATCATCACTCCTCTGAGAAACGGAGCTAAATCAGTGTTGTTCTTCAACATTAAGGTAGTTAACCTTGCTACTGAATATTTTACTGACATTGTTTGTAGTCCCTAACAAAAATTTAATCCTAGTCCTAGTGATGTTTTCATCCCAAATCAATAATCTAGTTGAGATATTCTTTTTCTATCATCCATATTGCTAAATTTGATCCAAACGGTTTACTAAATAATCTCTCAAAATTATTTTTTTGTTGACCAGTAACAATAATAAATTGTCCCTTTTAGACATCCTCCCATCAGAAAGAAAGAAATAGGATATAATTCAGCATATGTCAAAACCCTCACACATTAACTCCCGATATCATTTCTTCTCAGATGATATAAAAATAGGTGTTCTAGCAGTCCCATTTGCTTAGGTTACTAGCAGAGAATAAGATTTATTGTAAGATAATAAAGAAACAAATTACATTGAAAAAGCTTTGATACAATTACTCTGATTCAGATGTTTAAAAGTCATATTTCACCTAACAAAGCTAGGAGGATTTTCTACGGACAGGCAGATTTCCCTAAGACAGAAAACAAGAAAATAGTTGCCCTCCCGACAGACAGAATAAATGTAACATATAATTTATCACATAAGACCATCCTGTCTTATTGTGATTATAGAGTAATATGAATATATATATAAACTATTTAATATATATATATATATATATATATATATATATATATATATATATATATATATAATAATAATAATATATATATATATATATATATATAAGATATATATATATATATATATATATATATATATATATATATATACATATATATATATGCGATATATATATTTATATATATATATATTATATATATATATATATATATATAAAATATCAAACGTGTTATATGTATATAAGCTATATATATATATATATATATCCTGATAAATTATTTATATATATATCGGAGGATTATTATTTATATATATATATTTTATTTAAAATATATACAAAATGTGTATGTATTATGTATTGTTACTATAAGTTTGCAGACAACTACTTCTATTGCCCTCATTATTTTATTATTATTTTATTAATATTATTATTATTATTATTATTATTATTATTATATATACGATTGTTTTAGATAGATTTCGAAAACTTTCATCAGCTCTCGAAAATGATTTCGAAATTCTTCCGATATTCGAGTTTTGCAGCTGTAAGGAACTCGAACAATGAAATGAAATGTCGCCGAAAGCGGAGGGGAAAATGCTTTGTCAAAGCTGCCATTTGACACCCGTTCCTCAAATTTCACCTTTCACTTTCTTTCCATAAGACCCGACTCTCCTTTCGGTAATCGCCGACTCTCCAGTATTGGTTTGGGGGATTTTTTTTTTTTTTACTCGTTTATTTACTTTTGCTCTGCTTCTTTTCTTTTCGACTGAGGAAAATTCACTTCGGGATAACTTTCACTTCCCGGAACGCTGATGTCCGTTTTCGAAAAAAATATATTCGGAAATCGTAAGACGTTTTGACCCAAGAAACTGAGCAGCTTGATCAAACAGATTTTTCGGGGATTGACTTTCAATTTGGATCAGTAAATATTTCCTAATTTCTTACAGTAACCTTACGTATTTTGTAATACCCAACAAAATCTGGGGTAAATATTTCCTGGTATTCTTCCTTTAACCTAATTGTTCATGTTTGCCTAATTTTCATTTTAAAACCCTCAATGGTACTCGTCTGCACCAATAAAATTTTCCTTAATGCATAGATGTTCCTAAATTTAAAGTACCAGCAAATTTAATGAAAAAACGTTATGAAATGACGCATTCCATCCCGTTAGTCGAAGTTGTCTCTTTGAACAATAATTTCTAGTACGCAGTGATTCATGTAGGTGTGTCGAAACTATAGTAAAACATAATTATCATAAACACATCAACAGTTTATCGCATATATATCACAAACATGTTGAAAACAAGTCAACATTCATAAGTGGAGGGCTAACTTTTGGCAAACACTGAATAGTTGTCTGAAGCACCGGTTAGAACTACAAAGTCGATGCTTGTATTCAACATGTCGATGACATTATTCAATGGTTTGAGTTAGCGATGTTTACCAACAAGTGATGACAGGCATTCAATGTGTTTGTGATGTGTATGCGATGAGTTACCAACAAGTTGATGAAATGTATTCAACATGTTTGTGATGTGTATGCATGAGTTGCCGACATGTTTATGACATGTTGTAATGGAGATGGACACACCCTGACTTAATGGATTTTGAGAGTATTGTGCCACAGTAAGAGAAGTATAAACACACAGTCACATACCGTTATTCATGCCAGTGACTGTCAGTTCATGGAGAAGTCCTAATCCATTGGCCTGTGGTTCTCCCTGGCTACGAGAGAAGTCGCATGTTGTCGGAGAATAATTTGTCTCCGTCTCCTTGGGCGACCAAATTCCACTTTCCTGGAACCAATTGGAGAATTATACTCTGAGGTGCATATGTTTTACATTTTTTTTTTTACCTTTATAAGCAATACATTTATATGAATTTACATAAATGCTATTTTTTAGTCCTTTCCAAATCAACACTGTTATGTATAACATGGGCATATTCATGAAGAGCACTGTTAATTGTTAACTGACAATAACAAAATAAAGTGGACATTATAATTATTTTTATTTTTTATAGAACAAACAGAAATATTAATTAGATTAGTGTTTTTAACAAATATAAGGGCATTTGATCAACTCTGAAATACATTTTCAGATTTTTAGCACTAAAAGAGAGAGAGAGAGAGAGAGAGAGAGAGAGAGAGAGAGAGAGAGAGAGAGAGAGAGAGAGAGAGAGAGAGTTATATTGCTGTTGCTTTTGAATATTTTACTGAATGGTTACGTGTCAACATGAATAACCAAACAACAAAGCTTTGAAACAGTGATGTTTTCACTCGTGTGTGTTTGTGTTTGTGTTTGTGTGTGTGTGTGTGTGAGCCCGTCCAGGTTTCTAAAAAAATATTTAGGTAACGGATAGAACGATTTTGAAGAAATTTGGTGTAAAATAACTGTTTGTCGATATGGCTGAAAATCTGATAAATTGTCGCCACTGGAATCATTTTTCTCATCACAAAGAATATCATGTATTATTCTCATATGCCAGTTTCTCTTATGTCCGAATTTAACCTCAAATGGTAAAGACAGAATATAAGAGCGAGTCCCATATTGTTCGGTTACTCTCAGGATAGGATATATGCGTAAGAGAAATCATGAAACTAATCTGCTGGTGAAGGCTGACGTAATTACTCGGATTCAGATTTTTATTAGTCATATTTCCCTACGCTAGAGTGATTTCCCTAAGACGGAGTGATTTCCCTACGACAGTGATTTCCCATCAGACAGATTTTCTAAGACAGACAGATTTCCCTGCGATATATTTTTCCGTAAGACAAAAGTTAAGTATTCCTTAGTTTATAAGCAGACCATCGATTTAACAGCTCTCTTAGGGTTGACAGAGACTTATTTTTACGTATGCTAATCCAATTGGTTACGTAGCAACAGATTGGAATCCGAACCACATTATACCGAGAAATTTTCTATCACAGACGTAATTTCCTCTAATTCTTCATTGGCCGGCCGGCCGATTTATACCGACCCGACCAACGAGGAGCTAAGAGATTTTCCTACGACAGAGTGATTTCCCCAAGACAGAGAGATTTCCCTAAGGCAGAGAGATTTCCCTGCGATATAGAGATTTCACTACGACGGACAGATTTCCCTACGACAGAAAGAGACTTCCCTAGAGAAATAAAAGCATCAAACGTCTTCCAGGAGCCTTGGAAAATGTGGTAGAGGAAGCTAATGAGTTCGAGCAGGAAGTCATCCTGAGGAAATTGTTTTGGGAGTTACACGTCGGAGGATTATGGGGTTTTAACATAATGAGTTTTTTTTTTTAATTAAAATGAAGGAGCCTTCAACGAGATCCATGTCTAGGACACGTATTGTTACTGTGGGGTTTGGAAACGACAGCTTTGCCTTCACTTTTAATAGGATTTTAGAAATGAATTCTTTAGATTTTTACAAAAAATATATAGGAATATTTCTTTCCTGGAGTGAAAATTTCGTCAGTTACTATCTCCTTTCAAATTCATTTACTTTTGCTATGTACACAGGAAAACATTGAAGGTAGGGATAACTCCATCATGTGTTGTCAAAAATCCAATTTCGTTCGTCGACTTAATTAATGACAAGCACCAACTTAGAATGATGTCAGTTAAACAAAGAAATATCATTTGTTGTGATGTCATAGTCATACTTCGCACAAAAAAAATGAAAATCAAAATCAAGTCCTTTAAGAGATTTGCCTCACAGTGGCATCTATTGACAGAGGTCTATGAAAGAGACTAACCCAGATCAGTACCTGATAAATATATCTACAGTTTTACTTACTTCTAGAAAAATTGAGGTGCAAGAGGATCTCCTATGTATTTAATTACAAAGAAATAAGCAGGGGTTTACCTGCTAATAATGTGTGCATCTTCTTGGACAAACAGTAGTGCTTGAATTGTAACTTTAAACCAAAACATAATTATTTCATAAACGATCATAAGTGTGTGAAATAAAGGAACTATACAACTGTCCCGTGGCGAAATACACAACCTTACTATATTTTGCTTGTTTACACTTTATTCACAGTTTTTTTTCGGAGTTTTGCTGAATCCGATGTGCATCTGTTTTTATCGTTTTAAATGATTATGATATGAATCTTGCAAGAAGGTATATAGTACTCCAGAGAGTAAAAACAAATCGGATTTGGCGCCTTATATTTACTACTACAGAACAGCTCCTGTAACTAGACCCTCGTCAGAAATTCTCAAATATCACAGCCCTCAAGAACAGCAAAATCAAACAGTTTACCAAAATGCAAACTTCAGTGACTTTTCCATATATGAAATCCTCTCTTCTTGTAAGGCTTACGTAGCTCCAGTTGAATTTGAATATATATAAGATTTAGGCCAAAGGCCAAGCGCTGGGACCTAGGAGGTCATTCAGCGCTGAAAGGAAAACGAGAGTAATGAAGGTTTTAAAGGTGTAACGAGAAAAACATCGCAGTTGCACAATTAAACAATTGTTAAGGAGAGTGAAGAAAGTAAGATGAAAAGAGAGAATATAAACGGAGGTATAGCAAAAGGAATGAAAGGGTTGCAGCTGTGGTCGAATGGACGCTGCAAAGAACCTTAAGTAATTTGCCTACAGTGCACTGCGTGAGGTGTACTGATGGCACTACCCCACCACGGGGGTAGCTCCAACTGAATTAATTACCTCAACTCCCAATTCCCTCGTCTTGGACTTTATAAGTCCACAATATATCAAATGGAATCAACAAAATTTATTCATCAATGCAGATGACAGGATTTGTGGGGAACGACTTCAAAGCAAAACTGCAATTTCTGGAATATCTGCCACAGATTTGGAGCGAAGGCCATCAAATTGGGGAATAACAAATAAATATATTTTTAGAAACTATATAAAACTATTGGCTGTGATATATAATCTAATTGTTTACCGAAACATATATATATATATATATATATATATATATATATATATATATATATATATATATATATATATAAGTATATATATATATATTGCTTGAAAAGAATTTGTGTAAACACTTGTGGAAAGATCATTGGTTAAAGAGAAATTAGTTTGTTTAAAGTTTCTTTGCAATTTGGCAAAGTGGTAAAAACAAATATCAGAAGACCTTGTAGTAAACAGTCATAGAATTATAAAGTACCAAATTTTAAATGTTTACTGGGTATTCACGACGTACAGCAGGTCCTATTAGCCCTAACTCGTTCAGTGGGAAACTCTTGAACTGGATAACAACTACATAAAATATGAAATTTCAGTCCGAATGTCTTGGCATTTACATTTAAGGATTAGAGTGTGAAATGTTGCTAGAGAACATGAAACTTGAGTTGGTTATTAGGAGAAATTCTATTTTAGAAAAGAGGTATGGCTAGTTTCAAGAACACACAAAAGCTTGGGTATTCATGAGTATTAATTTCTTTGAAGTAACGAAATTATAGTTAGATTTTGTGAAAGGTTATGCAGTCACATGATGGATTTTTTTTTACATTGTACTTTAATAATACAAGGGTTACCAAAAAGTGTACTTTAATAATACAAGGGTTACCAAATAAAACACTTTGAAGCCTTCGCCCAGGGATGCCAGATGAACCACTTTTAAAAACATCTGACCAAGATTGCCAAAAGAACCCCTGTGGCCAAGGTTGTTAAATAATCCACTTTTAAGCTTGCAACCATAGTTGATAAACGAACAGCTTCAAAAACCTACGACCAGGGCTGCCAAACGAACAGCTTTTAAAAGCTCTCGATGAGGGTTGCCAAACATACCACGTCACTTTTAAACAAAACTTTTCCAGAGCTGCCAAACATATCCTTTTAAGAGTGTTCGACCAGGCTTTCCAAACAAAGCCTATTTAAAGCCTCTGACCAAGTCTGCCAAGCAAACTTCAAGCCTTTAGTCAAGCTACCAAACGAGACAGTTTCATACCTCTTTTCCAGGGCTGCCAAACAAACTACTTTTAAGGCTTTCAACCAGGGCTGCCAAAACAAACGACTTTTAAAGACCATGATTGCAATACAAACCCCTTAAATAACATATCATGGTAGCAGACAAACTAGTTTCAAAGACTTTGACCAGGGTTGCTGAACAAAACTCTTATTTCTCCTAGCATAGCTACCAAACAGTCCAGTTTTAAAGCTTCTGACCTGGGTTATCGAGCAAACCAAGCCTTCGACTAGAACCTCGAACCCAACCAGTTTCTTTCTTTAGAACTTCGACTGTAAACTGGCTGAGCCAGTCACCAAAACTAAGCATTTGTCTGAAGTGCAAATACCAGGGCTGTACAAGTCAGCTTTGACCAGTGCTGAAAAACCAGCTGACCAAAAATCCGAACAGGTGACTGGTTGACCAGTGCCGAACAGGTCAAGGATGACCAGTGCCGAACAGGTCAAGGATGACCAGTGCCGAACAGGTCAAGGATGACCAGTGCCGAACAGGTCAAGGATGACCAGTGCCGAACAGATCAAGGATGACCAGTGCCGAACATGTCAAGGTTGACCAGTGCCAAACAGGCCAAGGATGACCAGTGGTGAACAGGTCAAGGTTGACCAGTGCCAAACAGGCCAAGGATGACCAGTGGTGAACAGGTCAAGGATGACCAGTGCTGAACAAGTCAAGGATGACCAGAGCTGAACAGGTCAAGGTTGACCATTGTTGAACAGGTTAATGTTGAACGGTGCAGTATAAGTCAGTTGACCAGTGCTGAACGGGTCAGTCGACCAGTGCTGAACGGTCAGTTGACCAGGGCTGCCATGCATAGGGCCACCAAAATGGGACATTGGAGTCAAGACATTAACGACTTCCTTGCCTTCAGTTTTATAAAACAGAGGAACTTCACATTTATAAAAGTTTTCTCAGAGTATAATGGACAGGTCTGTCTGTTGTCCTAGAATAGGCTTCACTCAAGAGTTACTGAAATTTAAATTATGACAAAAGTTAGGATCAGAAGTTAGTTAAAATTTATTTATATTCATTACACAAAAGATTAAGACTGATCTAAGAAACCAAGAATTACCTTATAGCTTTATATTTCTCAAGTTACTTAACACAGTAAAGTTATGTTGCTGTTTTATTTAAAAATCAAAACGTTATTAAAAATTAAACGTCATTCGAAGATATGGATATAGCACTAAAAACCTACAACTTAATACAGCCAGACTTTGCAATTTAATTAAAATCCTTAAACTAAAAAATATACATATAATTAACTTAATTCTTAGAAACTGAGTTAGGAAGTCTATAAATCTTGTAGACCAAGAAAGACCTACAAAATTATAAATTAAAAAAATTTTTGAAGTAACCTCAGTCAGGACTATGTTATTAAAATGTAACCAGAGCAAGTTGTAATCTTGTAAAGAGAATTTAACATGTTATTACTGAATTTTTAAAACTTAAAATTAGTTTACTTGAAAAACAAATTTTTACTTAAGACCAACATATATTGTTAAATAATCTTGCTAAAAATGGCTAGACATCTCCAACTTACCACTGCAAACTAAAAATAAAATTTCAAAGAAAAGTTAACTTACAACTGAAAATACATGACCTGCATGGTCAGTTATTTATTCTATAAGACAATTACAGAACTCACTATGTACTATAGAAACATAAGATACTAGAATAACATAACTGAGTAAATCGTTAATGGTTGATAAATAACAAGCAAAATTTACCTTTGTTGAACCATTTTAATTAAGGTATAAACATCAAATACTAGAATTCATTGTTTTCCATTAATGATCCTGGCTTTCAATGCTGACTTTGAAAGTATTTTGAAACTCCATTTGTGTTAAAATATGAACGATATAAAAGAGTTAACCTGGAAATAAAGGTAAAATTGCAGTAAAAGGCAACACGGCCAAATGGCAAAATACGCTTTTCTAGGTCATTTTGATGTTTGAAATCAGCATGCAGTCTAAATTGATAGTTTCTTAGAAATACCTGAATTATTAACAAAGCATTTAACACTTTTAGGGGTTCTGAACTGTACGGTGGAAAGTGTTTGTTGTCGGCCAAATGGAATTCATTAAATCCAAATTTTTCTTAAGACCAACAAATAGATTAAATAATCTTTAACAAGTTTTGCACATCCGGACGGGATATGAAATTAAAAATCGTCCTTTCAAAAGAAAACTAACACCTGGGTAAATAGAGTGACAATGTTAGTTAGGATTCTGACCTGGGTACTTATAGAACTTACTTGGGTTGTGAAACATAAGTTTCACTGATAAAATAAATAACTGAGTTAAATCTGATTGATTTTGATGCTAAATAACAATTTCACAATTTCGTCGGAACCAATTTTAATTTTGGTCCATAAACATACAAAGTTACTAGAAAACCGTTAATTTCTGACGAAGTTAATGATAGAAATTCATTACAAAATGAGACATCAAAATCAGTCAGAAAAAACTTCTTTGTCAAATATGGCGTGTTACCTCTATAAAGCAATAACACCTTAAAATAACTCTTAAAAGTTTCAGTTAACGCCTTTGGTAAGAAATAATTAAAATTTCAGCAGTCACGACGTTAACGTTAAACAAGTGAACAGCAAAAAAAGTAGTATTCAAATATCTGGAAACATAAGTTACGGTGTTCACTTAAACTTTGGTAGGTTTTATAAACTGGCAAAAAATAGTAAGGCCTATACACTCATGCTTCAAAATACTGAAAGCTTTCACAAAATGAAAGGTTTGAAAAATAAAATGAGAAACTTACGAAACTTATCAGCTGTGGAATCGAGTAGAACTTCTAATCCGTCACGTGACCCAGCCTGGAGACGATCGTATTTCCAAACAACCGACAGAACAACACCAAACAACAGTTACTGTACACTGTACAACACGCGAGAGTCAACAAGCAGCGGGCCATCAAATAGGCAGTTCCTCCAATGTCGAAGAGCACAGATACATTTTCACGCCACGCCGGACCGAAGCGACAACTGAGAACAGTTGAGGACTTGAGGAGTTCACTTTCAAATGAGATTCCTATGACGCCATCGTCAAGGATAATTGAGTCAAGGTCTCCAAACAAGGACGGTGGAGACCAGGAAAAATAATGCTTCGTTACCAGTTTTTTTATTTAAGAGAGTCTATTCATTCTTTACCTTAGAGTGCTTGACTCTGCTTTCTAATGCTTCCGGACTCTGCTCAAATTGGCTGACATGTGTCATTAAAGATAATTACTTCCGGTTTGTTTTCTGATACTGAAAGGGGTTTCTTTAGGTTTATGAAATAATTGGTCATGTTATTCTTTATATTCCTATAAATTCTGACATTCTGAAAGGTATAAATTACTAAAGAGTGATTGTAGTGTACCTCTCTCTCTCTTCTCTTGTGTGTGTGTGTGTGAATATATATATATATATATATATATATATATATATATATATATATATATATATATATATATATATATATATATATATATATATATATATATATATATATATATATATATATATATATATATATATATATATATATATATAAATGTATATATGTATATTATGCTGTATATACATATGTATATATATGTAAGTAAGTATACCTTAGTTCAACCAGATCACTGAGCTGATTAACAGCTCTCCTAGGGCTAGCCCGAAGGATTAGATTTATTTTACGTGGCTAAGAACCAACTGGTTACCTAGCAACGGGAACTACAGCCTATTGTGGAATCCGAACCACGTTATAACGAGAAATTAATTTCTATTACCAGAAATAAATTCCTCTAATTCCTCACTGGCCGGTCGGAGAATCGAACGCGGGGCCAGCAGAGTGCTAGCTGAGAACGATACCCAACCGTCCAATGAGCAACTGTATATATTTGTATGTATAATATATATTGAAATGAATTTGTATATATATATATATATATATATATATATATATATATATATATATATATATATATATATATATATATATATATATATATATATATATTTATATATTGCATGTGTGTATAAGGCTTATATATGGCTTATATATAAGGTATATTTAAAGGAATTTTTTCACCTGTGTATTTGATTAACCTGAATATTTGCTGGTCTGAAAGTCAGTGGTGGCAATAAGTATACAAAAATTAATTAGTAATAAATATTATATTTCATCATTAAAGAATCCTGGCAACATGAAGTGCCTTGGTAGACAATATCAAAAGATTCTAACAGTTTTGCGAAGCCAAACTGGGTGAACCTCTCGGGGGTAGAAGGTCGAGGAGAGAAGGTCGAGAGAGAGAGAGAGAGAGAGAGAGAGAGAGAGAGAGAGGCCAAGGATTAGATGGAGTGATAAAATGAGGGAGGATTTGAAGAGGATCTGAGAAAGGGGGTTTATCAGAGGTAGAGGATGCTTTAGATAGGAACACCTGGGGAAGAAGACGCAAAGCAAAGCTTATGAATAGCGGTGGGGATGTAATAGAAAGATTATGTATCTTAAAGTTAATTTTTTCACATAGCGACAATTACTGGAAGGGCCACGCTTTGGGCATTGCTGTAAATGACAGCATCAAATGTCACCCGTTTCTGGAATCTGTTTCCATTCGACTGTTTGCGAGGAGTCAGG
Organism: Macrobrachium rosenbergii; assembly: GCF_040412425.1. Lineage (NCBI taxonomy): Eukaryota > Metazoa > Arthropoda > Malacostraca > Decapoda > Palaemonidae > Macrobrachium > Macrobrachium rosenbergii. Next base: position 45,877,762 of record NC_089795.1, read on the forward strand.
GATGCAATGGCTGCTGTTACTGTAACCAGTTTGCTCGCCGGTTCTCTTCTTGTGCCTTCGCTTGAATGCTGTGGTGCGATGGGTTCATAATATTTGAGCATTTCTCTCTCTCTCTCTCTCTCTCTCTCTCTCTCTCTCTCTCTCTCTCTCTCTCTCTCTCTCTCTCTCTCTCTCTCTCTCTCTCGTTGGTCTCTCTCTCTCGCTCGTCGGCCTTTAAGCTAAGATCAAAATGTAGTATCTGTTCCTATCAGCTTGATTCTCTCTCTCTCTCTCTCTCTCTCTCTCTCTCTCTCTCTCTCTCTCTCTCTCTCTCTCTCTCTCTCTCTCTCTCTACTGTGTCGTAGGGTTTGCTCTCCCTGTCACAGACACGCTATTGGCAACAATGTTAAAATATATTATTTATATATAAAAAGTTTTTTTAATACATACAATGGACTCTTTAAAGCTTTCGTCCAATTCCTTTAGGCTTTCTTTTTTTTTAGTAAAGAAAGTCCACAGCGTCTGAAAGAGAGCTATAGAGAAACCGCTGTATGTATCTTGGAAAAATGTCGTTTTATCCATCTACATAATTTTTAAGCATTATTGAGGATCTTTCATAACATACAGTATATATATGTTTGTTTGTGATAAATATTGTGCATTCTTTTATTCCAACCCCCTCCCTCTGGTCTATAGTCTCTCCCCCAGGTTTGCTAGCAATCTTCTCTCTTCTGGAAACTCAGAGAGAGAGAGAGAGAGAGAGAGAGAGAGAGAGAGAGAGAGAGAGAGAGAGAGAGAGAGAGAGAGAGGGAAGGGGGAACCAAGGTAAACCGATGGAGCGAAATATTCCTGTTTTTATATCAGAAAAAAAAGCGAAATAAGCTTTTATACGAACAGACAGACATTATTATTAATCTTTGCACGTCGTTATAAGTTCCCTTATTGCGAACAGATAAATTATATTTATCAATTTTCTCGAGTCACTATTTAGTTGCTTTATCACCAGCCGAGAGATTAGATTTATAAATCTTTTCCCGTGCCTATAAAGTTTCTTTACCAGTAGGCACAACTGCTTGCTCAGTCTTTCCAAGACTTTATAAAGTTGCAATAATCTCGCGCCCCTGGCAATAATCCTTGACATCCAGACTCAGAAACCAAAGGATGTCAACCTCAGCTCCTCGAGCGTCGTCTGAACTCTTGGCGAAATGATTTGGAGCACTTGACTGTCAAGAGGGAGACGCATGAGGTGACGTCCTTCTCGGGGAAACAAGAAGAAGAAGAACTGGAGAAGATAGAGAGGATAAGAGAATGACAGACAACAAAGAGTAGGGAAAAGAAGTTCTAGGAGAAGAGTTAAGTAAGAACAAGAAGGAGAGGAAGAGAATGAGCTAAGAACACTGGGAAAAAAATATGATAAGGATTTAAATATTAAACAAGGCTAGTATCAAAATGCGAGCAAGAGACCAGTAGACGTGAAATGTGTGAATATTGACGGATGCAATAAAAATGTAGCAATGGGAAGAACACGGAAAAGAACCAAATGAATAAATGAAAATAATAGAAAAGAAAAGGAAAATTAAAAGCAACTGAAATTGAAAAAAAGAAATAAAACAGAAGAGAAAGGAGCGGCTAAGACAAGTTTTACAAGAACAATAATAGGATCGAGAAAAGGAGTATAAAATATATATATAAAAAATTTTTAAATGATAACGAGAAAAACCCTACGGAAAGAAGTAGAGTAAGTAAGAGAAAGAGTAGAATAAAGTGAAACATAGCAGATTATTGGCAAGTTCATCATCCTAGTGAATCGCAATGTCTTCCAAGATTTAAATTTGTTGTTGAGACGTTTGAACCTTCATATGGTATTTTTTCCGAAAAAAAAAAAAAACAAAATATCAAGAGGTACAATACGTGTCATCTTCCAGTTGGATTATTGTTGTTTTTATTTTGCCGCTTGTTGGTTGGGGAGACAAAACGCGAGAGTAAAAAGAAACAGTCAGCCACAACCATATTTACGACAAAACCTTATCGAGGCAAAAGTAAAATTGCAGACGATTCCTCTTTTATATTCCTTCTTTATTCCTTTTCCTTCATCCCATCTCCTTACGTTGAGCTATTTGATACAAAAACGGGTTCGTTTATTTACTGGAAAACTAAACATGCAAATGAGACAATGAGCAGGCTGAAGAAGACTTGAAAAGCAAGGAGTCTGTTGGCCCTTACAAAAGTGGGATTATACATTAGTCTAGTACGATTTGTATTGCAATTTGGACGTGAATCATGGTATGTTAATTAAATTGTATGCAAAAGGTTTTGTCGAATTGAGAACAGAGGTTTCAGAAGAATATTAGAATCCAGATGTACAAACACATTTAGAGGATCAAAAGTTTCGGACATTCCACTTTACCGAAGTCAAGTTTAGGCATTTCAGTGAATTAGAAAAGGGTTTAGCGAAGGAATACGAGAAGTATGTTTTCCCTACTCAAAGTAGCATCATTGGCACAACATCCTAGAATATGCCTTTCTGATGAATCAAAACCTGGTTTTGAAGAATGAGCTTAAGTGATTTTCTGATAGTCAGTCGGACCGATTATCAAATATTATATTTCATTGTTTATCGAATGTTAGTGAACTTCGTAAATCCACAAAGTGAAAGACTGTGTAAGATTTTGCCACCACGCTGTCGTGTCACGGATTGAAATATATCTCATTGCTCATCGAATGCCAAATTACTTCGTAAATACAAAAAGTGGAAAACTGAGTGAGATTTTGTCACCATGCTTTCGTGCCACAGATTGTCAGAAAAAAAAATACAAACGCGCGTGCTTGCGTATGCAAGTTTAAAAGTTCAAAACTTTCACCACGAGACGTTGGTCAGAATGAAAAATGAAAATACACTAAAGGGAAATGCCGCTTTCATCCAATCAAACAGGCCTCTGCAACCTAATGAAAAATGGCTCACTTTTGCAAGCACACGCAGTGTTCCGGTTTAATTTTACTCGCGGTCATTTTTTACTCAGACCAACAGTTTCAATTCAAAAGTTACTCATATGATTGTGACTTTCTAGAGGGAAGATGGGTTGCAATAAAAAATAAAAGCGTCAGTGTCTGATGCACGGAAGCGTTGTGTTTCTATAATTCATCTGGGCGAAAACAAACAAAACGAGAAAAGTCACTAGTGAAAGAGTCTTTGGACGATTTTTCCGGTCTGACGGGATTTTAATTTAGCTAATGGGGTACCTCGCGCAGTTTTACTTTAACGAATAAAATATTTCATGACTAACGTTAACATTGCAATTAATTTTTCCCAAAAACTATTATATGAACATTTAACCCATCTAAAAGTGATTTCTCTTTCCTTCTGATTGAAAAAGCACTTTCAAGAATTTGATTATTAGTGGTTCCAGTTATTCCACACAAAGATGAAGCACTGAAACTCACCAGAACGCTGCTGAATATCGAAAGAGACTCGAGAAATGATTTTTCAGCGACCACCTTTCCATAGTCAGCTAAACTTCTACATCATCCTCCTCCATTAAACCCACTCACCCACTTCGCTGGAATTACTCTAAGAATGTATTTGCTCTTTTTCCCCATCACGTGAAAGTTTCGTTTCACGCGAATGTGAAAAGGGAGGAAAGAGGAAAAAAAAAACTTTTCGGTCCAATTAATGGTTTCTCCATTCGCATTTTTTTTTTTAGGAATCTCTTTTTGGAGTCATTGCTTAATGACTTTGCACTTTCCTCGGGAAAAATGGAGCAGGGAGAGGGAATAAAGGGTGATTTCCATATATTTTCGCCCATTCTGCCGATTTTTGTGTTCACTTTTCCAAGTCATATTTTTCTTAATGAATACATTGGTGGTCTGGGAGCGCTATAAGGTTGATATTTATACAAGAATAAGTCATAACATTATTTCTGGTTGGGATCATTTATCATAAAATATAAGTTACGTTATAATGCTTCAATTAAATGAAATGCAAATATAGGAACACAACATCATTTTGTCATACGATTAAAATGACAATTTTCTGGTGCACTAGTTTCTTGCCAAGAGGTCCACACTGGACCTCTTTTCACCTCAAAGGCATTCTCGTCACCGACTAGGGTCCAATTTTTTCCGCCTTTTTCATAATTCTGTTTTTTTGGGGTTGGGCGGCGTTTAGTATAATTTTCGTTATATCTTTGACCAATGGCTTATGAAATTTATTATATTTTTTTATAAATTTTCGTTCAATTTTTTTATACAATTTTTTTCATTCATTTTCCTCTCACCCTCTGTTGGTCTCTCTCTCTCTCTCTAATCTCTCTCTCTCTCTCTCTCTCTCTCTCTCTCTCCAATGAAGAGCCTTTAATCACCGGCGGTAATTCAACCATATTTCCATTTCAGCACAGTTCCGTGTTATACCAAAATTGCCGTTTATCATCGTCTTCCTTCCATCAGATTAGGGCTTAATTTTATCCACTTTTTTTGTCCATCTGCGATTCAGACTTGTCTATAAGGCGTGCAATTACCACCTGTCCAAGGTCTTCTTATCTGCTCCTGAAGGCTTTCTCTTTTTGGTTTTTAATCTTCCGGTGACTCAAACATGCTGAAACAAAGTACAGTGAATTAACAAAATATAATGAATTAACGTGCGCATAGATGTACATACTAAACAACGCTTGTTTTGATTTTTTTCAAATTGGTCAAAATGGCTGAACCTTTTTAATTTCTATAAACAAGATAAACACTGAGATGCCAGGTCATTTATCGCTGAAAGTGAGTGACAGAAGACCTTGGGGAAAAATAGAAGCGCGAAACGCATCCGTTGTGCTCCCAAAAGAGCAATAAAGAAAACAAGGCGCCGATGTTCTGGCGCCAAAAGTCTTGGCAGCCGTCAAAATATGCAGTCTCGATGGAATTAATAACTGTGATATAAGAGGCATACCTCACTAAATGTTTCTGTGCTTTCGTTGTTACAAACAGTCGCTTTGGCGAGGTTCTTGTAGGTAGTGACATCACATTGAAATATAGGATCTCCGCTGAGATGCCTTCCATACATTTATCGCTGAAAAATGATTTCCTTCCTTGTCTTGTTTTAGCTGAGAAAAGGCTTCATTTAAAATATTTCGAGTATCGCGCTTGTAAAACCAGCCTCTTGTTATTCCCAAAAGGCAATAAACTTTAAATACAATAGAACACTTTCATTCTGGCGCCAAAAGCGGATTCTTACCGTCAAAAAAAATTATGCAGTCTGGAAAGCGGAATTAACAACAAATATAAAAAGGCATGCCTCTTCTTTTTACTGTTAAACTAAATGTTTCCTTATCCAAGGACCTTATCGAAAAATGAAAGGATTTGAGTGCAAGTCGCTTGCAAACGTGGCCCCGGACCTCTTTTCGAAAAGTAAAAATGATCCGGGTGTGAGTGTCCGTACTGATAGGATCTCAGCTGAAAGGTTGACTTCAATCTCTTCCTATCGAGTGATGCTACTTCTAGGAAGCGTTCTTTAAAACCCACATTTCCTAAGCTTGTCTTCGATTTTAGCTGAGAAAGAGGCTTCATTTATTAAATATTTCGAGTATCGGGGATGAATCTTGCAGTAAATCATCCTCTCGTTATTCCAATGGCTGGGAAGC
>NC_089795.1:45888361-45898361 GCF_040412425.1 Macrobrachium rosenbergii
ACATACTTTTTGGATTATTTCATAAGCATTGCTGCAGATGTTTTGATATAAATGAAGCATAATTCACTCAGTACATTAGTCTTTTTGTATATTTAACTTTATGAAAAGAAAAATTATGCTAATGCCAAAATCGAATACTTTTTTTTCACACCAAAGGATTTTCCTTTCAACTTTGGGTTAAAATTGTTGCAGGAAGTCACTCAGATATTTGAAGCTTCCAGTGTTAACAAATTGGTATCACCGGTATGGAACAGGTATATAGCTACAATACATTTGGATTTCGAATTATGCTTTAGGCACGTAGGCCTCATTAGCAGCTTCAGGAGCGCTCATTCATCATCTCCCAACATTATCATTGTCCCAAATGGATTTAATTGCCGAGTGCAAACATTTATTGGAGCAACACTTGCCTATAGAGCCGCTGAATTCCAACAAGGTAAAAACAACGTCATTTGCGAGGACGCTTTGGATATTTTCACGAGTTTGTGGGGCAATGTCTGATGAGGCATGAGAATGGGAATCCAGTGGCAATCATGCATGCTAATGGAAATGTTTATCAGTATAACGGGACTGGTAATATTTACGTGAATATTTTTCTTTTTCTTCGATTTATTTACCGGCATTAATTTTATTCGGTCAGCACATATTAAGGATAAAATTACTTCTTATTCTCAGCTAATCTTTTGGGTTAGGGTTGATAGCCCGTGCAATTCTTGACATAGGTAAGGGTATTTTTACCAGTCCCATTGACTTAGATAATAGCAGTGGTTTCCTACCCTCACTGACCTAGGTAAGGGGATTATTAGTTGATCATTCAGTTGACCTAGATAAGAGCACTAGATCCCACCCAGATGAATTGAATATGGGCATTATTTGCCCTATATATCCATATATATATATATATATATATATATATATATATATATATATATATATATATATATATATATATATATATATATATATATATATATATATATATATATATATATATATATATATATATATATATATATATATATATATATATATATATATATATATATATATATATATATATATATATATATATATATATATATATATATATATATATATATATATATATATATATATATATATATATATATATATAAGGTCATCAGGTTCCCATCCAGTTACCTAAGTATGGGCAATGGTTATCAGTCACATGGACCTAGATCAAAACATTCGATCCCATCCAGTTATATTACATATGGGCACTGGTGTCCAATTACACTGACCTAAATACGGGCACTGGTTTCTCATCACACTGACCTAAATATGGGTATTTGGCTCCCCATCCAATTGACCTTTTGCTTGAAAAAAGCCATGCAAATATCCTTCATGACTCAACCACCAATCTTTTTACGCGGCCAGTGAAAAGGATCATTTATTTGATGAAGAGTCAAAATGAAGAGACCATTAATTCCGGCGAAGCGTCTCTCAAACTCCTTTTACGAAGAGTCAGCCATTTGTCATCTCGCCACGGTGGCTTGGATCCATCTGACTTCCTTTTCGTGGCAAGTGAACTTATGTCTGTATAAAACTTTCGTTCTTGGTATATGCCATCCATCACTTCAGCCCTTATGAAAACGAGCGCTAAAGACTTCCTCTAATCCTTAGGGATTTTCCTTGTCCTTCCTTATGGCTTTCCATGATGGATTCAGGTCTCCTTAAATGGAAGGACGATGGGAGTATTGGAGAGGAGAAAGAGCCTTTGTTTTCATCACATGCTTGATAAAGAACCTTTGTTTGCATCACTTACTTGATAAAGAACCTTTGTTTTCATCACCTGTTTGATAAAGAACAATTGATTGTTTGATAAAGAATCTTTGTTTTCATCATCATCACGTATTTTGTTTTATCGTACATATTTGATAAAAAACTTTGTTTATATCGCATATTTGATAAAGAATCTTTGTTTTCGTCACATATTTAATAAAGAATCTTTGTTTCCATCAGATATGTGATAGAAAACCTTTGTTTTCATCACATATTTGATAAAAAAATCTTGGTTTTTATCACTTATTTGATAATGAACCTTTGTTTTCATCATATATTTGATAAAGAATCTTTATTATCATCACATATTTGATAAAGATATCTTTTGTTTTCATCATAAATTTGATAATGAATCTTATTGTCATCAAAAAATCTTTGTTTTCATAACATATTCGGTAAAATCTTTGTTTTTATAAAATATTCAGTAAATAACCTTTATTTTCATCACATTTTAACTCTTCATATTTGCAATTCTTAAAGAATAGAATTTCCGTAATATAGTTTAATATTTTACCCAAGTTCCTTAGTATACACATCAATTCTCTGCATACACAGTTTGTGTAGGAAGACAGGCATACAGACAAACAGATTTACATATATGAAAGGACGTTTAAGACCTTCCTGTATTCCAGAATGTAGAATTTTCACTCACATGATGGTCAAACATGATTAAATTCCCTGGGCGTGTTCCGTGTTACGCTGTTGGAATATCAATGAAGAGAAGCGAGTGAGCTCCTGATTTTTTTTCATATATAGCAATAACTTCATTTCTAAGAGGAATTAGAGTCTTTTTTCTTATACTTTCATTCATATGTTTTGTTAATTTCTGTTTCTTTTCCCTTTGCAGGTAGGTCTATCAGTACTTTGCGATTATGGTCGATTTGGTGAATATTTTTTAATTATTTGCACTAGTAGTGAGTGCTAGGCCTTATTTTCGTTCTTTTGTGTTTAATATTGTTATTATTTACATTATTATGACTAGTAGTAGTAGTAGTAGTAGCATTAGTAGTAGTAGTAGTAGTAGTAGTAGTAGTAGTAGTAGAAGTAATAACAGCAAAGCATCTTAAAAAACACCTTTTGCCGCTACTAGAATATAAATAATAATACTAATGGTGAACATGTGTAATATTTATTCATTTAGGCCTACTTTGTGGATGTTTTCTTCTTCTTCAGTAAAGGTATGCATCCCAGCGAAGTCTTGCCTTTGAAGTAATAGGCCTCTTGCCTTGTTTTAAAGGCTGATTGAACATCAGTCACTAAGACACATCCAATGACACACGTCGGTCTTTCTTTCTTGTGGTGACAGAGCCTGATTTGTACAGAGCCGTCTGTCAAGCTTTCTTCTTCATTAAAGGGCTTAAGTTCATAAATCTGACTTCTTCAAACCCGTAAGGGAGTTAGCGCCGCCAGTGCACCTCACGTGGTGCACTGTAGGCATGACTAAAGGTTGTTTGCAGCGTCCCTATGTCCCCCAGCTGCTTCTACTTCCTAGCCTTTTAATTGACCTTCTTCTTCCACTTCCTTTCTTCAGTCTTGCTATCCATCCACTCCAACTCCTCCCTCTTTTCACCGCCTTAAGCGCCGAATGGCTGAATGTGGCCCAGTGCTTGGCTTGACAACCTAAATTTCAGAAAACAATCCTGACGGATTCGGTGTGTAACGTATTGAAACGTTCTGTTGTTCTGTCAGTGAAACGTTGTTGAGTCTACGATCCGATTTTCCCCAACCTCTTCCCAGCTGATAGCCTCAGCTGTAAGATATCAGGAAAATATTCAAGTGCAGGCTATGACATAATTATGACAGGGCCTTCGTTACTTAACGGACTTTGGTATTTATCAGAAATCCAGACCCGTAAAGTGTCCGTTAATTGAGGTGTTACTGCTACTTTTATTTAAGACCTCTAAGATAAAAAAAAAGGAAAAATAAAAAACATTCTAGAAGCGATTCTCTTTCCAGAACGGAAAAGTATTACCAATTTTCTTTTGTTTACGCGGAGCCAGTGTCGTGTAAACAACAGTTCATTAAGACCACCGTTTTTAATAATCCTTGGGATTCCATTGTTTCTAAATGAAGTTTTTTGTGTTTATGAGCCGTTATGGTAGCTAACAATATCTTCGCATAGATTTCTATTTTTAGATTTAAAGAGTGTTAGTCCTTTTCCCTCTTAACAAGATCAGTGTTAAATGCTTATTGCGTTTTCATGATCTATAGTTGCTGAATAAACACACACATATGTGTGTGTGTGTATGTATATATATATATATATATATATATATATATATATATATATATATATATATATATATATATATATATATATATATATATATATATTTATTATAACAACTTATATAACATTTAAATAATTATATAACCTTTTAATAATTACATCCCATAGTCGGCACCCATTTCACCACTTGTAACTATATGGGTGGCTCCAGAGAGAAGACACCTCAGATTTCACGGTCCAATTCATCGTTTAAATGATAAACTTCCTGTGCGCAAAACTTCCGCATCATTAGGCACTTCATACACCTACAAAAAGTGGCTCATCAGCAGCACTTTGAACCTTCCTTACACACACTGCTTCATCTACTTACATCTCGCAAATACTCTCTCCCTTCATGCATGTGACGCCTTGCATTCTAGTACCCCTTTCACTCCATCTACCAGCACTTTCCGTGTCTTCATTTTCTCTTAAGAACTGCAAACTCTTTTCGCCAACCAATTATCATCCTATTCTTTCCACATGACAGAACCATATCAAAACACTCTAATCCATCTTTTCACCATTACTAGCTTTTTTACTACTGCATAATCTCAATTTCTTGTCCTTTTTTCAACCTGTGTTCATTTGTATTCAAAATCCAAACTTCACTTTCGTAAAGGGAGTTGGCTCAACAATCCTTTCATACATTTTCAACTTGGTTTTTATAGACACTGCAGTTATTTTACAAGCCTTTTGCATACGCCCTTCTCCCTTCCTTGCCTCGCCTGTTCAGTGATCCACAACTTTTTCTGCATTATCATCCGTTGCATTGGTTCCTAATTACTGCATGAATTAACCGTTCCCTTTCAGCCACTTTCAGCGTCATCTTCCTGCAGACACTTTCATACTCTTTCACTATTCTCTACACTTTCCTGTCACTATTCTCATTCATTAATATACATTTGTGAACAATTGTCTTATGCCAGACTTATTTTTAACTTAAACCGATCGTTGAGGGTATTGCGTTTTGGTTAGAAACATTCGGGTTTCCTACACAATAATATTATATAATAATTTAAATGTTAAGCATAACTTGCACACATACATATGCACCCAGGTATGTATGTTTGGCTACTATGGTGCGCGCACTTTTTTGTGTGCATATAAATGACTGCGGACATGTACAGTAAGTGTTACTAAAACTTGCCGCATACCATATCAGTCTGGTGTAAGCTTTAATAGGTCGCAGAAAAACCTGGAAGTCACCGGAATAAAAGTATGACATTAGGATGTAAAGCAACCATTGATGTAACTTCATGATAATGCTGAGATTTAAGACATACATCAAAAGGCAGCCTTCCGAAAGTCCGGCCTTTCACGAGGAATCCTCCGACGAACGGCGGCGTCAAAGCTAGACTCTCTTTGAGAAGAGAAGCACCTTCTCATGATTACATATCGAATAGCTGGTGGCCCATTCGAAAGGTTAAAATAATAAAAGGATAGAATATCCTTCTCATTATGGCTGTGCTGAAACGCGAATACATTACAGCGAAGGGAGGAAGGCAAAGGAACAACTTGTCTTTGATCATTGTGTCGTCTCCAAACGAGAGTCAGTCAAGTGGCTTAATTAATTGCCAGGTTTGTGTTTGGGTTCGTAATCAGGTCTTCACGGGTAGATTCCTTCACATAAAGGACTCACTTGATAATGGTTACTCAGTGAAGGAGCAGCCATGTATAATATTATAGTAACTTATTCTTTTTCTTCGTCTTCTACTTCTTATAGACTAAATTTGACCATATGCCATTTGGGTCCTTTGCCTTATGGCTGCCCGTGAGGTAAGATTTGGAAGGGATTAGGTGGCTTAGTTTGGACCTCCGGACTCTGTACTGCCAAAAGAGACGAAAAATAACTTTGGTGAATAGTTCCTATATGCATAAACTACAAATGATGTCAAAAATATTAAGGACAATGATTATTTATTGCAATATTATTGACATCCATAACTGATTACATTATCTCTCTCTCTCACTCCTACCCAAACACACACACATACACATAGTTTAAGGATTTAGCCTATAGGACCTATAGGCCTATGGTTGTGCGTCGTTACTACGTTGAATAACTCTTGTTTCATTGAGAGGCCCCATTTTCTTTATTACATGATTCTGATGTCCTATCTTCTCAATGTTGACCTTATTGGGTCTGCTGCCTTTCTGCCATTCTCTGTTCTTTTCCCAAAAGACCTGTTTTGACTGATTCTGCAAATCAGAATTATGCGAGAATGATTCTGTCCTGCTCTGCTGTGCTCTTTTTATCCTCCCTATTCGAAAATAATTGTCCAAATTATGGATCTATAAACACGTGCAACCATCAATAGTTTTGAAGAGAGAGAGAGAGAGAGAGAGAGAGAGAGAGAGAGAGAGAGAGAGAGAGAGAGAGAGAGAGAGAGAGAGAAAACCTAAGCTTCCAAACATATATTATGCCTCTTTGTATAAATAGGATTCAAAATTAACTATATTGGGAATGCTTCCAATTCTAATGTAAATTCCAAAGCTATTGGATATATATGGAATGCTTCTAATTTCATAGTAAATTCCAGAACCCACTGGAGGCCCCGTGACCTCATTCCAGCTCAGTGAATGCGTATGAAACTCTTTGAAGTTGGAACAATGCTTTAGCAGCCTGGGAGTTAATATCTCCCGCGGTCTCGTGTATGAAGTGGATTGTTGACATTTACCAATAGAATACCGACGACGCTTTCGTCACTAATTTTAAAAGCCCAGGTGAGCTTTGGATGTTCCTCCAGGTGACAACGGAATGCTCACCTGGTCATACCTGACTGTTAAGTGATACATTACCTGTCCAAAGAGACAGTCAGGTGTCTTAGCTATCTAAAAAATAAAAGGGTCATGAATACAGTCTTACTAAATGTAATGAGTGTTATTGTATGTCTGTCTATGGAGGCTGGAATGACAATAGTTTCGATATCCATGTAGAATTTAGATATTCCTTCACTAAGCCCTGTAGGAGAGTAATGCCGTCAGTGCACCTCATGCGGTGTACTGTAGGCATTACTTAAGGTTTCTTTGCAGCGTCCCTTCGACCCCTAGCTGTAGCTCCGTTCATATTCTCTTTCTTCCAACTTACTTTCCACCCTCTCCTAACAATTTTAATGCATTGTGCAACTGCGAGGTTTTCCTCCTGTAACGGCTTTCAAACCTTTGTACTGTCCATTTCCGTTTCAGCGCTGAATGACCTCATAGGTCCCAGCGGTTGGCTTTTGGCCTGAATTATATATATTTTATCTCGATATTCTTTCACTAAAGACGTGGGAATTTAAATGACTTTCTACAGATGTTGTGAGCAAGAGTTAGGCCTACTCTTGCAAGGCGATACGCAGCGACACTGCAACTATGCTGTCGTGTTCGGGGATGCGACACGAGTTGCTCAAGTCATCTGAATGAAATCCGACCCTTCGGGAAACTTGTCCGCTTGAAATGCTTTGCTTTTCGTATTTACTCTCAGTTATGCGAAACTGCTCTGTCAAGGAAGCGGACAAGTGCCATCGCCAGAACATATAAAAGAATTGAAAGATTTACTCTCTCTCTCTCTCTCTCTCTCTCTCTCTCTCTCTCTTCACCCCACTAGGTTTGGAAACGAGACGTTACCTGCCCAGCTTATAATATACTGGGAGGGCGCAGGGAGACGCAGGGAATGGGAGACATAAATGGAAATACAGTTTACCATGGAAGATCACTTTAAGGTGGAATTTGACAGCTAGGGAGTTCACCTGTTCGGAAATAAGACAGACGAACGGGAATAAGTATTTGAAATAAATGCTTTGGAGATGTTAGGCATATTATATGAAATCGAGAGAGGGGTAAGATTTGGTGGCCAGACAATAATAAAGGAACACATACGCATACACACACAAGGCCACACAGACATGTAGCCTAAGCCTGACTGTGTATGCATGAGGGTATGTGTGTGTATGTGTATTGTGTTTCTGTGCTCATTGTGTAGCTCTCATATACTCACACTCTCTATATATATATATATATATATATATATAAATGTCTATATTATATCTAATCTACATATATATATATATATATATATATATATATATATATATATATATAAATGTAATACTGGGATGAATGCTGAAGGCCCATCACTATTTAAACGTTGAAGCCATATATTTCGTTCTGTTCTGAAATATGGACAGAGAAATGTTACATAAGGGTATATACAAACATAAAATAAATATTTGAGATGAATGCTGAAGGAGGAGAAAGACCAATCCTAGTGGTTTTTGGCCTCATATATGATATGTAGGAAAATGAGGATAAGAGTTGATCTTTTGTGCTCTGTTATTCTTTCACACCTGTCTCGCCTACAATTTCACACACACGGTATCTTGTAAACTCATTCTTCCCTTTGTTATTTAAGTATACACAATGAGCGAACTCCCGATGGATTTGGGATAATGTTGTCTTTCTTAGAGAGGAAGTTACAACCATATGAAGACCATTTTCCTCTTGGGATAGATAAAACTTTAAAACTTATCAACTTCTGTGTAACTAACAACGTATACATTTTCAATGGTAATTTTTACAAACACAAATTTATATGTAGCATGGGAAATATCACCCCTTCTAGCAAACTTGTACATGGAATATTTCGAAACAGAAGTTTTGTCGTCTATCAAACCCCGTAATATGATCTGGCTTAGATATAGATGATATCTTTACTATATATGGGGGACTTTAATGAATTTTTAATAGGCTAAATTCGTAGTTCCGACCATAAAATTCAAAACGGAATGGGAAAAGGACGGAAAACTGCCATTCCTAGATGTACTGACCATAAGAAAACAGAACAGATATGCATTTAAGTTTATAGCTCCTTGTTTCACATATTTTCTTTCTTCCACGATGTCTCCGTAAAACTCATGGTAAGGTGCAACTTATTCCTCAGACAGGATATTTTGATTAAAGAATTCAACATCCGCCAACACCTAACGCAACTGCTCTATCCACCACACATTATCGAGAGGGTGATTAACAAAGCGAATAAAATATACTAGTCCCTCACAACAGACAAATAGATTTCAACAACAAAATAAAGCTTTCTAACGAAAACATCCAAAAGCCACCGAACAACTCCAGGTAACAATATTCATTTTCCATTATCCCAAATATCGGGATATTATATATATATATACCCTTTGTAACATATATATATAACAGGGGCACAGAAGCAAGTATATATATATATATATATATATATATATATATATATATATATATTTATATTTATATTATATATTGTGTATGTGAGCGTTTTATTATAGCCACAGTGACCTCTTAATTTATAGATTTTTTTTCACTATAAAGCCTCTGAAAACGAGCGTAAATCTCTTCCTAACTCATCACGAGTTCGAATCTCACCAGTGGAGGTTGGGTTTCTTAATTTTTTCTTCATTTCGGATACAATGGCTTCGTAGTAATAAGGCTATTAACATATATATATATATATATATATATATATATATATATATATATATATATATATATATATATATATATATATATATATATATATATATATATATATATATATATATATATATATGTGTGTGTGTGTGTGTGTGTGTGTGTGTGTGTGTGTTTGTGTGTGGATGATTGATAGATATTGGGATTTACACCCAGTATTTAATTTTCCTAGTGGTAACTATATATATATATATATATCATATATATATTATATATATATATATATATATATATATATATATATATATATATATATATATATATATATATATATATATATATATATATATATATATATATATATATATATATATATATATATATGTACATATATACATATATATATTATATATATGTATATATAAAGAAGATTTAAAGTGAAAAGGGTAAAATAAACATCTGCACTTTAACACTTTGTGAGGCAATGAA